>NW_020175365.1:436414-481732 GCF_003031525.2 Neophocaena asiaeorientalis asiaeorientalis | reverse complement strand
GGGGGCGGGGGGGCTGGGGAGGGAACGAGCGCGCGAGGGAGGAGACGCGGGCGCCGGGCGCTGCTGGCTCACCAGCGGATAGCAGCGCTGCGCGGGAGCCCGGCCGATCGACTGGCGTGCGCGGGGGTGGCCTCCCCGAGCCGGCCGTAGGGAGGCGCATCCCGCACGCGCCCCCGCCGCGCAGCACTGGCTCCCGCGCCCGATCCGCTGCCACCTGACTCCCCTTCTCTCTCGCGGAAGCGCGCCTGGCTTCCGACCCACACCCAGCCTGGAGAGAAATGCTTCTGCTCTCGCTGGGCTGTCGTTTCTCAGGAGTTCGATGTGATCATTTCTCAAAATGGAACTGAAAAGTTGAGAGTCGCGTCTTTCTTGCCCCTCTATACCGTGCAAAAAAACCGATGTGCCTCTCCCCGTCTACAGAATGGGCGTGATTATCGAATAAAAGAGCTAAGAAAATAAGTTGGGGGGGGATGTAAATAAAACTTTATGAATGTTTTCCAAAAAAGAAAATCTTTACCGGTGTTCTGCGCTGTATGTGTGGTCTAGCAGTTCTTTGTTTTAAAACACTAGGTGGGAAATCTAAGAAAATTTTGATCACCGAATTCACATATTTAGGGAAACTATCCAGGGTTCATCTTGTAGAAGAGTGCATGGTTTCTAGAAAGTTCCAGGGCCGCTGCTGAGCCCTGACTACAAAATCCTAAAGCAAATTGCAGCATTTGCTGAAATTTATAGGTACAGTGTAACTTTCTACACACCCACACACGGGCAGACACATCAGGGATTGGGCATCTTGTACATAAAGGAGCTGTCTAATAGTTCAGGAAAAATACAAGGCGATTGCTCTCTTTAAAAAACCAAATTGAATAGAACACTAAAAAGATTATGATATACAGGAATTGTACTGGCATGAGGAAATGGCATGCAGGGGGACAAAAATGTCATTTCTATTTCTTATTTTTATGACTTTGCATTTCTCATAGTAATGTTTTGTTCAGATAAACTATCATACTAGAATAGAACCTTGGTTGTCAGTTATCTCCAGAGGTAATTTTAGTTTTCTTATGCTTCAGATTCTTCAGTGAGCTTTTAGTAATGTTCTGCTTTTCAAACTTAAGAGGGACATCTCACAAATTAAACAATTTTATTATTTTTTTAAATTAATTATCTATTTAGGCTGCTCCGGGTCTTAGTTGCTGCACGCGGGATCTTCACTGCAGCACGCGGCTCTTAGTTGTGGCATGCATGCAGGATCTAGTTCCCTGACCAGGGATGGAAGCCGGGGCCCTTTGCATTGGGAACACAGAAGTGTTACCCACTGCCAGGGAAGTCCCCTAAATAATTTTAGCGAGATATAATAAACACATGTTTAAACTGTACAACTTGATAAGTTTTGATGTGTATACAACCCTGAAACCATTTATAAAATCAAGATAGTGAATATGTCCATCAGCCTCCAAAATTTCCTCTACCCCTTTGTGGTTCCTCTTCCCCTACACCCCCATTCCCTAGTAACCACAGATATGCTTTCTGTCACTTAGATTAGCTTGCATTTTCCAGAACTTTAGATAAATGGAATCGTACGGTTTGTACACTTTTGTCTGGCTTCTTTTACTCAACATAATTATTTTGAGATTCATCTACATTGTTGCATTTATCAGTAGTTCATTTCTTTTTATTGCTGAGTATTCCATTGTGTGACTATACCACACTTTGTTTATCCATTCACCTGTTGATGGACATTTGCATTGTTTCCACTTTTTGGCTATTATGAATAATGCTAGTATGAACATTTGTGTACAAGTCTTTGTGTGGACATATGCCTTGCTTTCTCTTGGATACATATCTAGAACCTTACCATTAGATTTTTATACCAAAGCACATTAACCCTAAGGCAAAACAAGAATTCCTATATGATAGGTAATAGGCAACTGTATGCTCTCTCAGTATTTTAAAAGAGTAAGCTTAGTCAGCTGATTGTGGTGAAAAGAGCACAGGACAGGAAGGAAGTCAAGAGGCCTGGGTACTAGTCTCAGCAGGTAACAATCCTTCTCTATTCAATTTCCTCATCTGTGAAAAAGAGGTTAGAGTCACTAGGTGATCTCTAAAGCTCCTACCAATTCCAAGACTTTACATGGAGCGCAGCTCCTCTCGAGAGTAGTAAACAAAACCCAACCAAAGAGATTTGATAGTAGGTTATCTTCCTCCCAATCCTCCCCAGAGCCTCAGGTTACCTTTACACCAACCCCGGTTATATTTTATGCAGACTGACTCCTTTTATTTTAAATGGTAACTAGAGGATCACAGCAAATAACATAATCCAATTACTTTCGATTTATTTTTGTTACAAGTGCTGCCTTGGAAAGACAATTAAATGATTGATTCCTGCTTTCTTGTAGCTTATAAAGATAGTCAACACTGACTTATAAAGAGGCTACTGCCAGCAATAGGGAGCTACTTAAATAAACCGTGGCTTAGCCTGAAAATGGAATGTTATGCCATCACTTAAAATGATGTCTTTGAAGAATACTGAAAAGGATGATAAAATTTTCATGCATATTGTAAGAGAAAACATGGGTTTGATCCCGATTTGTTTGTAAGTATGCAAAACAAATGACTGCAAGGTTGCACCCCAAAAAGTGCATGGCTAGCCTTGGGCTGTAAGATTGCATAATCTTTTCTACTTTCTGCTTTGCCAAATTTTGTACAATGAATCATGTATTTCTTAAGTTATTTAAGCATAAAAAGGGCCTGGGGCTTCCCTGGTGGCACAGTGGTTGAGAGTCCGCCTGCCGATGCAGGGGACACGGGTTCCTGCCCCGGTCCGGGAAGATCCCACACGCCGTGGAGTGGCTGGGTCCATGAGCCATGGTCGCTGAGCCTGCGCATCCGGAGCCTGTGCTCCACAACAGGAGAGGCCACGACAGTGAGGGCCCGCGTACTGCAAAAAAAAAAAAAAAAAGGGAGATCTAAGCCCTGATCTATAGGCTAGTCATAATTTACAACTATGTTTATTAGACTCTTTTCTATTTATATACCATAGTAAAAAATATTTACAAAGCATCCAATATTATAGATATAATAAATTATTTTTATACCTCTTAACATTTGATTCCTTCTAAATTTGAAGAAACAATTAATGCTTAAGTCCCTTTCCCCCAAACCAGTCAGAAATGAGCCCAGAGACTGGATGAAATGTCCTTTCTTAGTACTCCCCCATACAGGGGGCTGCTGGAGCCAGTTCATACCACTCAGAGAGCAGATTGTACAAGTCTCTCCCTCAACTCAGAGTTCAATGATGTCACATTGGTAGCTTGAAACTGGTCATGGTAAGAGTATTTACAACACCAAAGTCAGCAAAATCTACAAATCAAGGCTTCCTCACCAGCACACCACTGCTCCCACAGTACATAGATCATTGCCTTATTATCCTCCATTTCCCCGCCTTGGCTAAAAGCCTAGGGAGGGCAAGGACCTTGTCTGTCATGTTTACAGTTATAGTCCCAACATCTAGCACCTGCTTGGCATACAGCTGGTGCTGATACATATTTGTTGAGCCAATCAATTACCCACAGAGCTGGTTAGCAAGCACCTGAGCCCCCTGAGCTAATCTGCTTGTAAACAACTCTGTTGGCCATGCTAGCAGAGGAAGAAAAGGCCAAATACTCCCCCACCCCCTCACACTTTCACTTCATTGGCCAATGTTTGTGATTTGATAAAGTTCACTGACCTTGTTAGGGTTGCCAGATGAAATATAAATTTTGCAAGGGCCATACTGATACTAAAAAGTTATTTGTTGTTTATGTAAAATTCAAATGTTAAAAAAAAAAAAAAAACAAATGTAACTGAGCATCCTGTATTTTTATTTGCTATATCTGGCAACCCTAGCCCTTTTGAACTAAGCAAAACATAGTTAATGATGTATTACCTAGTAAAGTTGAAGATACTATTACCTGGCAATTCCATTCCAAATAATATATCTTAGAGTAATTCTTGTTCATGTGCACCAGGAGAGAGAACAAGCATGTCCGTAGCACTACTGTTAATAGCTGCCGAAAACTGGAAACCACCCAAATGTCCAACAACAATAGATAAATAGAGTTACGTATATTCACACAATAGGATACTATACAACAATTAAAATGCTCACAGGCGTAATGCTGATTTATAAGAACAAGTTAAAGAAGGATGAAGGCAGTTTGATTCATTTATAAAACATTCAAAACTAAATAACATAGTGTTCAGGAATATATATGTGGCAAAACCAGAAAGAAAAACGAATGAGAAGCCAAAATCAGAGTAGGTACTTTCATCAGGGAAAAGGGGGGAATGTGATCATGGAGGACCCACAGGGGCTTCAAAAGCGTCAATAAATGCACTACTGTTAAGTTTGGTGAGAGTGTGGAGGTATGTTTGCCTTACTCTTTTTCTTTAAACTATATATATTTATAATGTGTATATATATATATATATATATATATATATATATCAGATCTGCTCTAATATGTATGAAATATTACATTACAAATGTTTAGGAAATGGAGTGTGCTGGGCCCTTTTATTAGAGTCAACTGAAATGCCCAGCCTGTCTCCTCTTGCCTGAACTCACCCCCAGATTTGATTTCCTTCTTTGTCTGAATGTATGCACACAGATCGGAGCTCTCAAGATACCTGCCCTACCATCGTGACATGTCACCTTAGTAGTCCTCTTTTTGGTAGATGCTTGGACAGATGACTCCATTGCATAGAATTATGAAGAATTCTCATTTCACTGAGTGTGTTCTACCTGCCCTGCACAATTCATAAAGCCACTGCTTGAAGATTATGGTTTCCAAATCCCTGCAGAGATAGTTTCAGGGTTTTGTGCATAACAAGCTAGGTTACACTTCCTCTGCTCTCTCTAGCAGTGGAAGTGGTTTCCTTCTGGTTTGTCAACTCATTGGGGGAGGGGGGCTTGATCTATACATAACAAAAGTTGGAATTATTAGATTCTCAAAACAGATTCATTTCAGCTTAGGTTAAAAATTATAATCAGCTTCAAAACAATATTACCTCCCCCAAAGAGCACTAGAGGCTGTTCTCCAAGGGCATGAGTATTATGAAATGTTTACAAAAACAAAGTGCAACAAGCAAACAGTGCTCATAGCAGATTTTAAATCAACAATGTACCCCTTAACAAAGCAGTCTACTTAGAAAAGTGATTAAGAAAACATATAAAACCAATTGTAATCTAGTGTTCCACTTCACTCATCCTAAGTCTTACTGATTAAACTAAAATATAAATTCATCACTTCAGAGGGAAGAACAAAGATTCCCAAAACCTTACTTACACTGGACTTTGTTTCTGCAGTCCGAATCTTTTTGTAGGCAAAAAAACTGATGTTCCTTTTCATAAACATTAATATCAAATATACTTGATTTTTGACAATATCTTTCCAACTGTCTGGTTTCAAGACTTTCGAAATCACTTAATGCAAACAAAAACAAAAACGCAAACAAAATAACTTAATGTGTGACTTCCCTGGTGGTGCAGTGGTTAAGAATCCGCCTGCCAATGCAGGGAAAACGGGTTCAAGCCCTGGTCCGGGAAGATCCCACATGCCACAGAGCAAACTACACCTGTGCACCACAACTACTGAAGCCCACGCACCTAGAGCCCATGCTCCACAACAAGAGAAGCCACCGCAATCAGAAGCCCACGCGCGGCAATGAAGAGTAGACCCCGTTCACCAAAACTAGAGAAAGCCCGCGCACAGCAACAAAGACCCAACGCAGCCAAAAATAAATAAATTTTTTTTAAAAAGACCCATCATAGCCAAAAAGTTAATTAATTTTTAAAAATCTCTTAATGCTTTCCTAGCAAATAAAAAATGTTCAATCTTTCTTAGATACACGAAAAAATAATGTGAGATATATATAACCTCATACATATTTAGAAACTTTGAAACAATATGAAAACATCAAATATTGATGAGAATTTCTCCCCCTTCCCCCCCAAAAGTCAAAAAGTCACCATGAAGCAAGAGAGGGGTTTCTGACATGCAGATAGTATTCTGTTCCAGGTGCTGGTTAGAAGTGTCTAGTTTGTGAAACTGTACACTTACAGTAAAAAGTTAGAAAAACTTTTTTAGAAAAAATAACCTGGCATTTGTGATTCTAAGTATTTGCACACCTGCATGCCCACACACGCATGCAGGCATACACTCTAAAGAGAAATTTCTCGTTTAATGAGAAAATAAAAAGGAGTATTTTTTTAAAAAGGAAAATGTTGTTAATATGAGGGGAAATGAATGGCAGTTTCTTATGGAAAGAAAATGTCTTGAAATCAATAAACACACGATGAAATTTCCAAAACTGCCACCATGAAAACTTCCTCAAGTAAATATTTATTACTTAGCTATTGCTCACTTTGAGCACTTAATAAAGTTGTTTGGGAATGGTTTATAACTTGTATATCCATTGGTTTTGAAAACTGTTACAGACTGATAAGCACTGGTTTCAGGAATTATTTGTTGAGCACCTATCGGGGATAAAGCAATTTGCCAGCTGCTGTGGAAGTGCAGAGTGAGTCACACATGTAGCTTAGAGGTAATGATCAAAGAATAGTCCAGCAAATGACTACTATCCAAAGTAGAAAATGATGCATTTTCTAGAAAAATGGGAGAATTTGGAGGCAGGAAAGATTACATTTGAGGCTTCCTAAATGAGGAGCAATTTCAGCTGGGCCTTGAAGTGCATCAAAGTGATCTAAATTATTATTTCCTTTTCAAGATTCAAAATTTATCCATCAGAGTCTGGATCTATTCCATACACCAACTTAAGTCTCCATTCTATTTTTTAATTATATTTTCAGTTTCAGATAGTCTTGAGCACCTAGTTAGATCTTTGCTTATTTCCTGTTTTTCCCCGTTTAGAAGCCTCAAAACACTTTTCCAATCCCTCCTAGAACTGCATCTTTCAATTTACCATAGGCTTCTCCTTGCTCTATGAGTTGGGAGAGGACATGGACACTAGTATCAAAAAGTAATTTTCCTGGCTGGTTCACTTTGTTGTGCAGCGGAAACTAGCGCACCATTGTGGAGCAATTATACTCTAATAAAGATGTTTAAAAAAAATATGGACAGTTCCAAAAATATAGAGTAAAACAGAAGAGAAAGCAGAAAAAAAAAGTAATTTTCCTCACTGAAACTAAGTCACCTGCTATGCAACATGGAGAAAAGAAAACAAATTAAGTTACATAAAGCATTGACTTTATTGATAATCAACAAAAAAGCATATCAGGAACATTCTCCCATGAATCTGACACAATTTGATGAGTCACTGAATCATAAAAAGAACTCATGATTTGGAAGATAGGGTTGGAAAGAGTTGGTGGAGATGCCCAAAACAATAATGAGAGATGAATTGATGTTAAGTCTGAAATGCTAAAAGAACTATAGCAACAACATTTTATTTAAAATGATGGGATTTCTTTTGGGAAGCAATTTAGCAATATGGATCAAAAATCCTTTAAAAATGTATTCCTTTTGGGACTTCTCTGGTCCAGTGGTTAAGACTTTCCGCTCCCAATGCAGGGGGCACAGGTTCGGTCCCTGGTTGGGGAGTTAAGATCCTGCATGCCGCACACTGCAGCCAAAAAAAAAAAAAAAAAAAAAAAAAAATAGGTATTCCTTTTGACCCACTAATTTCATTCCGGAAATCTGCCCTAATGAAATAATCCTAAATTAGAAAAAAAGTGCTTTTTCTCCTTTCGCACAAAGATAATTTTATTCAATATTATTTACAATAATTAAAAGTTGAAAATAACCTAAATGTACAATAATAAGGATGTGGTAATAACTTATGGCTCGTCTAACATGAGAAGGTCATTAAAATGATTGTGAAGATTTTATATAACCAAAAACAACTGGTTTGCTTATAAGAGCATTTCAGTGAATAAAGCAGCATATAAAAATTATATATACAATATAATCTCAATCACATAAAATGTATATAGTAAAAAGACTGAAGGGACATATACTAAAATATTAACAGTGGTTGTCTTCATGTGATAAAATGATGGCAGATTTCCGTTGCTGGCCTTTGTACTTTTGGGTATTGTCCAAATATTTTATAGGAATAGCAATTAGTTTATGAGAAAAAAACAACTGTATTTTTCCAAATGACTGGGTTTACTACCCCAGATTAGATTAATGAAGACAAACAAAAGGAAGGATCAGCAGGTGACAGGGAAAGAAAAAAATGTTTGGTGCCTCCTTTTCCATAGTTTCCAAAGGTTATTGTTTGGCTTTTTATTGGTACAATTAAACAAGTGTAGATTTTAAAAGTATTTGTGGAAAGCTCTCAGGAACCCACTAGCAGAATCAGAGGAATGTCCACCTTCAAAAAATCACAGTAGAAAATAAGAGAAAACAAAACCAAGTCTGCAGAGAAAATCACAAAACTGCAAAGAAACAGCATGCATGTATGAAAACAAAGGCACAAAATCATGGCAGTAGTGAGACAAAGCATGATCAGTTTACTTATTAGATTTAGATTCCCTGCTCACAGAAAAAGCCTCTCAGCTTGTGTTAAAGATCAAAATCCAATACTTTGCTGCTTATAAAAAATACATCTAAATAAAGTAACATAAAAAGACTAGAGAAAAGGATGGGTGAAATGTAGTAAGCAAGCTTGCAATAAATTAGAGAAGCATTATTAAGTCAAAATAGAATCCAAGGCAAAAAATCTTAAAGGTTATTTTGATTTAATATGAATATTAGATACCCAAAAAGGATAAGCGGCAATAGACAATCAATTCACACAGTGGAAATATGATTAGTTAATTGAGGGAATGTGATGGAATCACGATCTCTCTGGTATCTGTTTTTCCTCTCCACCCTGGGCACATGGGAAAACTATACGTCCCAGATTCCCTTCAGTGAGATGGGGCCGTGTTACTAGATATAGACATCAGAACATGAGCTGCAATTGGGTGTGTCCCATCCAGGCCAAGAATTTAGGAGTCAATGTGCCACCATAGCACTCTCTTTTCTTCTCACAGGGATTATAGAGACCACACAATAATGTGAAGTCACATGATGGAAGTGACCTGGATCTCCCAGTCACTGCAGGGAGACCAGCTGCCTTATAAATTGGCCCACTGGCACTGGACGTTGCATGAGGAAAAATAAACCCATGTTATTTTAAGCCTCTGAAATTTGGGGCTTTATTTGCTACTATCCTGTCTTAATACAATAAAGAAACGGCAAACTGCCCAAACAATCAAGAAATTTGAGTCTAACAATGAGGTTCCACTTCCCATGTGTTAAACAGAAGAGAGGAAAAAAACCTTAAAATATTAATACTCAGAGCAGTGGGGGAAAGGATGATCTTTTCAATAAATTAGACTGTGTCAAATGGATAGCCACATAGACTATGCATCTTGATCCCTACCTTACACCAACTACATATTCCAGATGGATTGCAGATCTAAATGTGAAAATAAAAAATAAAGCATTTAAAGGAAAACATGGGGGGACTTCCCTGGTGGTGCAGTTGTTGGGAGTCCGCCTGCCAATGCAGGGGACAGGAGTTCAAGCCCTGGTCCGGGAGGATCCCACCTGCTGCAGAGCAGCTAAGCCCGTGCGCCACAACAACTAGGCCCGTGTGCCTAGAGCCCATGCTCCGCAACGGGAGAGGCCACCGCAGTGAGAGGTCCACGCACCACAACGGGGAGTGGCCCCTGCTTGCTGCAACTAGAGGAGGCCTGCGCGCAGTAACGAAGACGCAATGCAGCCAAAACTGAATAATAAATAAATAATTTTTTTTAAACTAAAAAAAAAAGAAAACATGGGGAAATATCTTCATGGCTTACAGGTGGGCAAAGATTTCTTAAACAGAACACAAATGTGCTGACCATAGCAAGAAATTTGACAGACTGAACTATATTAAGAATTTCTGATCACTAAGAGACTTTATCTAAGATGGTGGAAGCAAACATGGAGTCAGAAGATATTTGCAATATATACACCTGATAAAGGACTCATATTCAGAATATGTAAACTAACAATAATAACACTAACCTCCTACAAATCAATAAGGAAAAGACAATACAGTAGAAAAGTAGACAAAAACCTTGAACAATTACTTCAAAAGGAGCATATCCAAATGGCTGAAAAACATATGATAAGATGCTAAACATCTTTGGTTAACAAGGAAATGCAAATTGAAGCCAAATAAGATACCATTCACCAGAAGACTAAAATGAAAAAGACAAAATATCAGACAGCATGTAGAGCACCAGGAACTCCCATACACTGGTGGAAGTGAAAAGTGGTGCCCTTGGAAACGGGGCAGTAACTTCCAAAGCTGAGAATATACATATATTATGATCCATCGGTTCATTCCTAAGTACATTGCCAATAGAAATGCACACATATATTCATCAAAGGACATATGTAAGTATGTTCATAAAGCAGCACTGTTCATAATAGCCCCAAACCAGAAACTACCCAAATGCCTACCAGCATAAATACATTGTGGAACTTTCACACAATAGAATACCATACAGAAATGAGAATTAAGGAATCATAGCTACACAAGTGACATGATGAATTGTACGAACATAATGTCAAACAAAAGATTACATATTATGTGATTCCATTTATATAAAGTTCAAAAACAGTTAAAACCCTCCTATAATGTTAAATCATTCAGCACACCTTTGGAGGGTATATGAGGGAGAATTCTGGGATGCTGGTAATGCTCTGTTCCTTGATTTAGGTTCAGATTATACAGTGCGTTCACTTTGAAAATTCGTCAAGCTGTACACTTAGATTTGTACACTTTGGTGCATGTATATTTTACTTCAATGAAATGTTTAACATATATAATAAAAATATATACATTCCACAAATACATAATACCAAATTATAGCAAGGACCTAATTAAACTTGTATTTTCATACATTATTGCTATCAAGGAGAAAATGGTACAACCATTTTGGAAAGTAATTTGGATGTATATGTGCAACATACATTAACTATATAACAACACACATATATTCCCATTTCTGAGAATCTTTCCTAAGGAAAAAATCCAAAACATGGGAGAAAACTATGACAAAAGTTTTTATCACAAAGCTAAGGTCAACTATAACTATAGCATATCCTCTTGGTATATTTTTATTCAGTTTTGACTGCTTTGAAAACTCTAGTGCAACATGAGAAAAACTTTTGGTATAATGTAAAGTGAAAAAGGAAAAAGGAAATTGCATATACCTAATTATTATAATTAAATAAAGATACAACTTAGAATAAAATGACTAGAAAGAAAAACACACAAATGACACGTACACAACATCCCTGCCCAGTCTCAACCACTCCATAAATCACATAGGTAATGATGCCCCTTTAATCTGTATCTCCAGCCCACACATATCTTTTGAGCCCCCGGATATTCAAACTCATCACTACACATCTTCCCTTGGATGTTTCACAGGTCCCTCAATTTTTTCCTCCTATATTTTTTAACTTGGGTGGAAACTCAGCCAAGAATAAGAACAGGGATAGTTATCTAAACCAGAGATCTGAGAGTCATTCTTGTCATCCCTCACTATACATTCCTAATACCCCCATCCCTTACCATTCCCTAAGTCCACACTGTCTCCTAAAGAGCCCTTTGAATTCATCCCTCTCCATCCATCCATCTATCCATCCTTCTGCCATTGCCTTTACCATTTTCCACCTAGATTATTGCAAGATCTCTCTAACTAGTCTACCTGCTTTCAGCCTCTTTCAATTCAGCTGCTGTGGTTATAGTTGTAATACCAAATTTGAGTGTGCTTTTCCATTTTAAAATTCTTCTGGGGACTTCCCTGGGGGGGCAGGGTTTAAGAATCCGCCTGCCAATTCAGGGGACACAGGTTCGAGCCCTGGTCCGGGGAGATCCCACATGCCGTGGAGCAAATAAGCCCATGCGCCACAACTACTGAGCCGGCGCTCTAGAGCCCACAAGCCACAACTACTGAAGCCTGTACGCCTAGAGCCCGTGCTCTGCAACGAGAAGCCACCACAATGAGAAGCCTGCGCTCCACAACGAAGAGTAGCCACCCCTCGCCGCAACTAGAGAAAGTCCGTGTGCAGCAACAAACACCCAACACAGCCAAAAATAAATAAATAAAAAATAAATAAATTTTAAAAATAAAATAAAATAAAATTCTTCTGTGGTTACTCATAAGTGACTGGATAAAGTTCAAACTCTCTAGTACAGCCTATGGTGATTCTTTTTATCTTGTTATCTCCTGCCTATCTCTCCAGTTTTATGTCTGGTTACTCCCTCCCGGGAATCCCACACTCCAGCAACAAAGTTATTACAGTGGCCAAACAGGTTGTATGCTCTGTCTCACTTCCCTTGACTTCTTCCAGTTACCAGAATTCTTTCTCCCACCTTTTCCCAACCTTATTTACCTGGCCCATCATCCAAAACTCAGTTCAAGATTCTCTTTGACTGGGAAAACTTCAGGGATCATATTTTTATATGGTTGTAATCATGGGGTACACTCAATTTTCCACCTGGTTTCTATCACTAACATTACAGCATGAGCAATTTTCTAGTTTGCCAAGGTGCTCTTCATAATTATCATTTAACATGCAATAAATTCTCTGTCTTCTTTGCTCCCACCGTATGCTCCATATAACCTTTATTACATCACCTGTCACTTTGTTTTGTAGTCATTTTTTTATGTGTTCACCTCCCCCACTAGGCCCTGAATTATTTGAGGGAAGAGATCTTTGTTGTATTTGTTTCTATATCCCCAGCACAGAGTCTGCTGCACAGAAGGAATTCACTAAATAAAAGCGAACGAATGACTAAATAATGGTTGAGTTAGCTCAAGAGAATATGAGTTAGCTCAAGTAATATATTTTTTTTCCTTTTCTCAGTTGCCCAAACTTTCTGTGGCTACTTATTTACTTAGATTTGCCATCTTAAAAAAAAAAAGGGGGGGTGCGGGATTTAGAATATAGTTTTCAGTAGTATTATATTACCTTTACTACTTTAAATTATTTTTGATTTATCAAACATATTACAACTCCCAACTTTGCTTAATATGTATGTGTACAATGAAGCCTGGAAAAGCATTTGTTATCTCCTGCTCTATTTGTAACACACTTTCATTGTACCTAATTAACAGCTAACGCTCACTCCTTATCATACTAGTCCTTCTAGTATGTATTTGATTCAGCTGATTACTCTGTCCTCCTTGAACCTCTGTCTTCCTTTGACCTCTGGAACACTATCCTGGTTTCCTTCCTACCTTGTTACCTTCTCCTGATCAGTCCTGTTGCTGGGCTCTCTGCTTCCTCTTCTGATCCACTAAATGTTGGAGCCCACCAAGGCTCAATCCATGCTTCCCCTCTCTTCTCTCCTGCAGCCAACTACCTCACTCCCTTTGGCCCTGGTTCTCAAGCCTAGCTACACATTAGAATCACCTGAGAAGCTTTTAAAAAGAAACGCCAAATCTAGGTCCCTTTTCTATCCGAAACTCTATCAGAACTTCTGGGGGCAGAGCCAGGATTTCATAGGTTTTAAAGCATCTTAAGTGATTCTAGTGAGGGACCAGTATTGAGGATCACATTGAATGGGTTTAAATAACATCTCTATGCAGATTAGTTCAAAATATATGTCCCCAGCCCTGACCTCTCTTTGAGCGTCAACCTCAAATATCCAATTGGTTCTCAACAGCTTCTCTTGGGCTGTCTAATAACTACCATGTCCAAAACTAAATGCTTGACTTTTGCCCCCAAACCTGCTCTTTTCCCAGTCTTCCCACCTCTGCAAATGATCCCATCATTTAGTAGTTGCTCCCACCAAAATCCTAGGAATCATCTTTGAATCCACACTCCTCTCACTTCTCACATCCACATAATTCAGTCCTGATCTGTTGTACACTAAATGTATTTTCCAAATTTTACCATTTCCCATCTCCTCCAGGCCTACTGCCCTAGCCTAGGCTGGCATTATCTCTTATAGAGCTAAAGAAATAGCTGGTAATTAATCTCCCTGCTTACACTCCTGCATTCCTAACCTCCATTTTTTTCCCTTGTGATGGGAACTTTTAGGATCTACTATTGGCAAATTTATATATACCACACAGCAGTGTTAACTAAAGTCATCATGTTGTACATTACATCTCCAGTACTTATTTATCTTATAATTTAAAATTTGTACCTCTTGACCCCCTTATTCCAATTCCCCCACCACCACCAATAGTCAATGTAATTTAGACTCAATGAAACATGGTAGTAAGTACTCAAATAAATAACATAATGGGCTGGGGGAACTGAATAAACATATAAGTAATTAGAATAAATGTTATATATCTGGGCCAAAAAAATTATATCCTGGTTAATATAGAGAGAGAGGAAACACACCATAGAAATAGGAGATTTTCGTTGGTGTGAGAGGGGCAGAAAACCCCGGGTTGCACCTCAAACACTGCTGTGGGAGCCCTCAGCATGCAGAATCCTAGGTGTCTTGAGGGCAAAGAGAGAGTCACTGGAAACAGAAATCAAATTTGGAACAGAACTGATCATCAAAGAAAAAGAAGCATCAAGGATACTGGACAAAGGTTTGTCCAGAACCTGTCTCTTCTCAACTAACAAAGTGATACAAGTATAGCATTTTTTTAGGCTCCAAGTCATTGCTGAATAAGATCCCCCAAAAGATATGGGAGTATCTCCTACCAAGGGTTTAGTGCATTTTTTAAAAACAGATATATTTTTATATTAATAGCACCAGTGTTTTTTTAGCTAGCATTTTTCGGTTTGGTTCGGTTTGGTTTTTGGCCACACGGTGCAGCATGTGGGATCTTAGTTCCCTGACCAGGGATTGAACGCGTGCCCCCTGCATTGGGAGCCCGGAGTCTTAACCACTGGACAGCCAGGGAAGTCCTAGCTAGCATTTTTTAATGCTTACCATATGCCAGGTACCACGCGGAGTGTTTATATGCATTATCTAATTTGATTCTAACAATAAACTCTATGAGACAGGTACTATTGTTATCCTCATTTTACAAATGAGAAAGCTAAGGCTTAGAGGAATTAGGGAGCTTGTCCAAAGTCATGCAGATATTAAGGGAAGAAACCAGAATTGAAACCCAGGTCTGCTTGGGGCCAAAGTCCATGCTCTCAACTGCTCTGGATACTGCTTTTTATATATTTCTATCCCCACTAGACTATGACTAGAAGACTATGCTTCTAAATTTCTGGATGGAATGTCATGGAGCTTTCAGTTACAAACTGGAGCCAAAAGGAAGTGTGCTTTTTAGCTTTTCACCCTTTCCTACTTCCTGACCATCTTTCTTCTTCCTTGAAGAAGAAATATAAGATAAACAGACTTCGTTGCAGACATACTTTGAGACAAGGGTAACAAAAGCTATCAAACCATCAGAACAACAGTGGAAAGATATCTCCAAGCTTGATGATCAAAGTAACCAAGATACATTTAAGCAAAGTATTAGTCGAAATGGACTATCTGTCAGGTTATAAGGAAAACTACAGAGAAGCTTCAGATCTCACTTCCTAAATAGATTCAAACAAAGCTGCTATAATGTATATTGCCTTTATACTTTTTGCTAAACATTTATAGACTTATTAAACTAAAGAAATATAAGTGTGAGTTATGCTTTGTGTCACTTTTCTGGTTTGGGGTATCAATTTAACTTAACATTATCAAAACAGGCTTAATTTTTAAGTATTATATAGCCTTTTACACTGATGACTTTTTTTTTTCCAGAAATGATGTTCCATTTATTCACTGAAAAAGAGGGAGATTAGGCCTTCTTGATGAATTTCTTCCAATCTCCCCAAACTCCCTCTCTTCACTTTTCCAAAATAACACATTGAGAAACATGTTTGTACAAAACCCACATATTATTCCCCCCTCACAAAATCAAGTGGCTGTATTACAGGAATGAAAACAGATCAAAGACGTAAAGAGAAAAATCGCCACTTATACTGAAACGTAACAGTGTAAGAATTCAGGTATTCTGTAGAATTATTACCAGCATAGTAAAAATTCTTCCACTTGGATCTTTTAAATTTGAAAGTGATCACATTAAAGACCTGACGTTACAAGAGACCACAGTATGAACCAGAATTCCATTTTCCTTCTAAGACCTCAGTGGAAAAGGTAAGTATTTGGAATGAATTTCCTTTGGGAAAGACTGGTGTGAAAATAAAACCCTGGCCATTGTCAAAAGGCACGGGGGTATTTCTGAAGTCAAAAGCAATGGAATTAAACTCCGGTAGGAACAAGCTCATTTCCACTCCAAGAGTCCAGAATAAACTCAAAAAAGGAACAGGGTCTCCTTTGTTCCAGTACTCTGATGGTGACCAGGGCCACCTGGTTAGAGGTAACACCTGAGGGTTTGAAAGGCAAATCTTAACTGTGGTTTAATTTTTTCCTTTTTTTTTTTTGCTTTCTGATATTAAGGAAGAAAGTTCTAGGGTGTTTTATAAACACCTTCCCACACCCTCACATATGTAAAGCTTTATAGAATATATAGGAAAGGTATCCAAAAGATGTTCCACTTTGCATTCTAAATGAAACTGCCACTTGAGACTGTGAAGAGGCCAGGTGCTTTGGAAATCAAGCTCTACTCAAAACACCCTTTCCCCACCCATGGAAAGACAGAGAAGAGGGAAGAAGGACAAGAAGAGAAAACCAAGAACTCTTACGTCACTCATACACTGATGACTATTAAATCTTATATATACTTTTTTAAAATATATACACTTTTTATCTCATTGGATAATTCAGTGTATTTTCAGTGCTGTAATTTTGAATGACTCTTTCCAAGGTTCTGAGGTAGCTTGCATCTGCTCTAGTTACAGTTTTTTATAGCCGCATCTAATGATGGATTTGAAGACTATTCTAATATTTATTGTTACACCAGAATAGGTCTTACATTCCACATAAGAAGGTATGGAACAGCAGTTCCCAACTGTATAGGGAAACTGACAATGCTTCTCTGATGACAAGCACAGTTGTGGTGGTGTGACCAATTTACTCATTTCCTTAATAAGCTTCATAGCTGTAATGAGTCATCCCTGTCTCTTATTCTAAATTATAGGGCACCCTTTTATTCCCAAATCAAATGAATATACATGATGACATTTTTTTCTTTCTTACTCTCATTTTCAAGACTTAATTTTTCATACTCTGCTGTCAAAAGCATCAGACAGACATAAGTTGGAATCCTGGCTAAGAGGAAGAAAAGATGAGAGAAGGTGTGGATTCCTCCGCTGCCCCCTCCTTGTCCTCTAGACATCTTTCAGAGGCTTTGAAACACAGCCAGGCTCTCCGTTGCTGTGAGACTGACATTTAAGCAGCTAGGCCCTTCCATTCATTTTATGAAAAAGGAAAGAGGAAGAGAAAGAGGAGAGGAGGAAGTAGTTTTTGGTTTGACAATCAAGCAGACAGTATTTGCTCTATACATCAATTTCATTATTCACAAATATGGAATTTTTAAAGGAGTCGTTAAAGAAAAGTCATCTGAGGCTGTAGAGAAAAGGGAACCCTCCTACACTGTTGGTGGGAATGTAAATTGGCGCAACCATTATGGAGAATAGTATGGAGGTTCCTTAAAAAACTAAATATAGAACTACCATATGATCCAGCAATCCCACTCCTGGGCATATATCCAGAGAAAACCATACTTCAAAAATATACATGCACCTTAATGTTCATTATTGCAGCACTATTTACAATAGCCAAGACATAGAAGGAACTTAAATGTCCATCAACAGATGAATGGATAAAGAAGATGTGGTACATATATACAATGGAATATTACTCAGCCATTAAAAAGAATGGAATAATGCCATTTACAGCAATATGGATGGATCCAGAGATTATCATAATAAGTGAAGTAAGTCAGACAGAGAAAGACAAACATATGCAATCGCTTATATGTGGAATCAAAAAAAAAATACAAATGAACTTATTTACAAAACAGAAACAGACTCACAGGCCAGACTTAGAGAAGGAATTTATGGCTATCAGGTTGGGGGGCGGCATGGGGCAGGGGGAAGGTTGAAGGGGAGGGATAGATTGGGAGTTTGGGATTGACATGTACATGCTGCTGTATTTAAAACTGATAACCAACAAGGACCCTACTGTATAGCACTGGGGACTTCTGCTCAATATTCTGTAATACTTAAATGGGAAAATAATTTGGAAAAGAATAGATACATGTATACATATAACTGAATCACTTTGCTGTACACCTGAAACTAGCACAACAGGGTTAATCAGCTATGCTCCAATATAAAATAAAAATTTTTTTAAAAAAAGAAAGAAAAGTCATCTGAGAAGGCAGAGGAACACATCCACCCTCCAGGTCCCAGTGTGTTAGTAGGTGGTATTTATCATAGGAATTTTGATGCTGAGCTGATGAGAAAGCCAGCCTCAGCATACTCCTAGTTGTTTTATCCATGCTGTATTCTTTCTTCTGGAGTATGGATAATTGACGTCACAGGTTAGCAACACAGTAGTGCTGCAAACTAAAGAGACCAGCTGTTTTCTCCTATGATTCCTCGAAACAGAGGAGGAACTATCTCAGCAGAGAAGATTGCAACATGTTTTAACTTGTTGCTTCAGCAGCACACAAGGCTTTCTAAATTGGCTTAAAAATGAGTGACTGTTATTGAGACAGATTAGAAACCAAATTTTCAGTCACGTAAATTCTGCAAATGAGTCACTTGACATGTTAGAAGGAGTATATGGGCATGAAAACAATGGTAAGAGGAAGTATATTTACTTTAACATAAAGTTCAAAGTTAGAGAAGATGACACTCATAAAACTACAGGCCTAACAAAAATGTTGAAAAGTTCACAGATGATTAACTCTGATAATAATGATGATTGAGGAGTTGTATTTACATGAAGGAACAGATTCATTCTGTAAGAAACCTTGAGCACAAGAAAGTTTCTGTTTGGATTATGAACAAGGACAATAAAGGTCTGCCATTTGTTCTCATCTTTCAACAGAAGCTGGAAGAATTAACGTCTCATTAAGAAAAATAGTAGCTGAAACAAAATATGGTGTTTCTTTTAGGAAATGGAAATAAAATATCAAAGTTGGTGGTATAAAACTCTAACATCACCAAGACCCCCAAATTGTCAGACTCACAAGTGAAGGCAATGTTGGTTTTCTTCCTGACTCCAATAGGTATGCATCATTCCATACCAATGCTTAAGCATTGAGGTGAAAATATAAACACTTTAAAGCTTTAGTGAACATCTGAGAAATCCAAAGTGAAAAGCCATGCCAACACTTGAACCCAAGTCTTCTAATGTCTTGTATGTCTCCAGACCTGCCTCTCCACCATGTTAACATCATCAAGGTTCTAGGTCCTCACCTCTCTCTATTTCTTCCTAATCTGTCAGCTCCCTCTGGTTTCACTTCCTTCATTATCCAGTCAGACCCCACAGTCCATCTCTTCAACTCCACTCTTGCCAAAACAATTAACTTCCTTATTCCTTTGAAAGTCATTCACTGAACCCACTCTGAATCAATCCAAGCACTGGCTTCTCCCTCTTATACCTGAACATCTGGAGAAATAAGAATCACCAGGCTATCAAAAATTGATGTTAGTACTGGAGATCATTTTGTAATATATAGAAATATAAAACTGCTATGTTGTATACCTGGAAGTAACATGGTGTTGTACGTCATTTATACCTCAATTACAGAAATAAAAATTTAAATTAGGGCTTCCCTGGTGGCGCAGTGGTTGAGAGTCCACCTGACGATGCAGGGGACACGGATTCGTGCCCCAGTCCGGGAGGATCCCACATGCCGCGGAGTGGCTGGGCCCGTGAGCCATGGCCACTGAGCCTGCATGTCCGGAGCCTGTGCTCCGCAACGGGAGAGGCCACAGCAGTGAGGGGCCCGTGTACCACACACATACAAAAAAATTAAATTAAAAAATAATGTTAGTAATGGATATCTGGGAATATAGGGAAATTTCACTCTCTGTACTAATAAATGTAGAAGGAATGATGGAATTAGAAAATCACATTTTGGCAATCAGCATAGTAACAATTCAGGCACGAGGCGTCAATGGATGTTAATACTAAAGTCTGAAAGAGGAATGAGGAACAGAGCTCTATACAGTCTCAAAGTACTTCCTTCAAATACCTATTAATTACAAAAAGGTAGAGGAGTAATTTTTCAGTTGAGAAACCTGTCAGATACCATCTTAAGCAACTGATCAAATCAATGCCACCAGAAATGGGACAAATTGACGTCATAGGCTACATATTGGGGTTCAATAAGAAGAATCCAGCTTCACTTCTGTGATGTTCCAGGATGATCTGGGTCTAATCATAAGGAAACTTCAAATAAACCTATATTGAGAGGCATTCTACAAAATTATTGGCCTGTAGTCTTCAAAAATGTCAAGGTCATGGAAGTCAAGGAAAGACTGAAGATCTGTTTCAGGGTGAAGGCAACTAGAGAAATGTGACAACTGGGTACAGAACCAAAATATGTGTTTTTACAACATCACCAAGCAATTAACTCAATTCTGACATCATCTACCTGGAGATAGCATCAGATCCCACAGGTTAACGTCTCAGTCCAACAAGACTGCCTCCCGCACTTCAAGATGCCAGTCACAAATCCAGGTTGTTATTTGTACTTCTGACCAATTGGCTATAAATTAGAAGCTTTCACAACCCTCTCCTCGGGTTCAATTAATTCGATAGAGCAGCTCACAGAACTCAGAGAAACATTTACTTATGTATACCAGCTTATTATAAAAGGATATAATTCAGTAACAGCCAGATGGAAGAGATGCCTAGGGCAAGGGATGTGGTAAGGGGTGCAGAGCTTCCACGCTGTCTAGGTGTGCCACTCTCCCCACACCTCCATGCGTTCACCAGCCGAACTCTATCCTTTTGAGTTTTCAAGCAGGCTTCATTACATAGGCATGATTAACTAGATCGCTGATCATTGGTAATTGATTCAACCTTCGGCCCCTCCCTCCTGGAGGTCAAGGGGTGGGACTGAAATTTCCAACCTTCTATCTATCACATGGTTGGTTACCATGGCAAGCATCCCCAACCTTGCAGGCTTTCCAACTCACTCATTAACATAACTCAGGTATGGGACTTCCCTGGTGGAAGTTAAGAATCCACCTGCCAATGCAGGGGACACGGGCTCAAGCCCTGGTCCAGGAAGATTCCACATGCCGTGGAGCAACTAAGCCCGTGTGCCACTACTACTGACCCTGAGCTCTAGAGCGCATGAGCTACAACTACTGAAGCCGGCACACCTAGAGCCTGTGCTCCACAACAAGAGAAGCCACCACAATGTAAATCCCGAGCACCACAACAAGGAGTGGCCCCGCTCACCACAACTAGAGAAAGCCCTCGCGCAGAAACAAAGACCCAACACAGCAAAAATAAATTAATTAATTAAACTCCTACCCCCAACATCTAAAAACAAAAACAAAAAAAAAGAAAGAAAACATAACTCAGGTATGGTTGAAAGGGGTTTGTTATGAATATCAAGACACCTTTATGGCTTAGAAAATTCCAAGGGTTTTAGGACCTTTGTGCCAAAAAAATGGGGTGAAGACCAAATATATATTTCTTATTATAAATCACATCACAAACACATGAACCTGGAGTGAATCCTTTTGCTATAAAGAATATTATTGGGACAATTGCCAAACTTGAATAGGGCTTCTAGACAAAGGATATATGGGAGTTCTTTGCATAATTCTTGCAACTTTCTGTAAGTTTGAAATTTTTTCAAATACTGTAAGTTGTTTCCAAATAAAAGGTGAAAAAACAAAAATAAAACAAAAAAAAAAAACAACAAAAAAGTGAAAAACAAACCTGCTTTTCCATTTTTAAATCAAGAATCATTGGATACATACATGCACAAAATAAGTATAATGTATATGTAAGTTATGACCTTTAAAAATAAAAATGAACTCCTGTGAATTTACCACTCAGTTTGAGAAATTAAATATTTATCAATAATGTTAAAGTTTCCAGTGTGCTCCTCTCCACCTCACCCCCACCCCAGGAAATAGTATCCTGAATATGTTTTATCATTCCCTTCTTTTCTTTAAAGATTTACCACATATACAGAAATTCCTAAATAATATTTTCTAATAACTAAAGAAATTTAGCTTTTCCTCCTTCTTTATTTATTGGTTGCTTTGATTTCATCTTTAAATCATCTTTTTTATCATTTGCCCATTTTTCTAAGTTTTTTCCTTATTGGTTTGTAAATACTCTTTATATACTACAGGTATTATCTTTGTTATTTATGTGGCCAATATTTTTTCCTAGTCTGATGCTTATCTTTTTTTTTTTTTTTTTTTTAATTTTTCCGAACACGCAGGCTCAGTGGCCATGGCTCACCGGCCCAGCCGCTCTGCGGCATGTGGGATCTTCCCGGACCGGGGCACGAACCTGTGTCCCCTGCATTGGCAGGCGGACTCTCAACCACTGCGCCACCAGGGAAGCCCTGATGCTTATCTTTTAACTTTGTAAATTTCTTGTGGTGCTTTTCACTTTACAGATGTTTTGAATATTTATTGGGTCAAGTCTGTTGATAGTTTTATTTACGACCTCTGGATTTCTTATCCTATCCAGGAAGGTCTTCCTAATTTAAAGATATCCTCCTGTGGTTTCTTCTAATACTTTGGTAGTTTTGTTTATTTTTATGTTTAGATCTTTAATCCATAAGTAATTTATTCTTTGTTTATGGTGTGAGGTAGAGATCTAAATTGACATTTTTCACCTGTGATAGGCAGAATAATGGCCCATAAGAGAGGTCTATACCTTAAACTTCAGAACCTGTAAATGTCACCTGATATGACAAAAGAGATTTTGCAGATGTGATTGAGGTTATGGAATTTGAAATGATGAGATTATCCTGTGTCATCCAGGTGAGGACTAACCATATGAGTCCATATGAGTCATCTAACCATATGAGTCCTTAAAATTGGAGAACCTTTCCTGGCTGTGGTCAGAAGGAAATGTGACCATAGAAGAATGGTTAGAGGGAATTCCCTGGCAGTCCAGTGGTTAGGACTTCACGTTTTCAATGCCGAGGGCCTGGGTTCAATGCCTGGTCGGGGAACTAAGATCCTGCAAGCTGCACAGCATGGCCAAGAAAAAAAAAAAAATAGGTGGGGGGAGGGGGAAGAAAGAAAAAGAGTGGTTAGAATGGTTAGAAAAACCACATTGTTGCTGGCTTTGGAGATGGAAGGGAGGCCAAAGAATGAGGATGGCTTCTAGAAACGGAAAAGACAAGGAAATAAATTCTCACCTATAGCCTCCAGGAAGGAATGCAATCTTGCCAACACATTGATTTTAGCCTAGTGAGCCCCATGTCAGACTTCTGACCTAAGAAACTGTAAGATTATGAATTTGTATTTAAGCCACCAGGTTTTTGGTAATTTGTTAATTGGAAAACTAATATACCCCTCTAACCAACACTTTTTTTTTATCAAATATTCCATCTTGTTCCTAGTAAATTAAAATGCCATCTTTATATAATTCCCAGGCACATGCTGGTTTCTGAACTCTCTATTCCGATCCGTTGATCAGAATGGATCTCTTTTCCTGATCCATAATCATATTGCTTAATTACTGTTACTTTATAATTTTTTTATATTTAATGTCTTAAATCCTTCCTCTCCTTTTAATTCCCACTCCTACCTCTCTATTTAGGACCTCTTCATTTCTCTCCTCTTTCCTGACATCTTAACCACTCTGTCTCTGGTTTCTCCCTCCTCCAGTTCATTTTCCACTCTATTGTTAGAATGATTTGAAATGCAAGTATCCTCAGACTTCTATCCTTTGTGCAAGTATCCTCAGACTTCTATCCTTTAAGTCCTTCACAGCCATCCTTCATCTCCAATTCAAAGTCCAAATTCCTTAGTATGGTACATGGAAGTGTTAGGACAAATGATGCTGCCTATCTCACCAGTGTCATCTCCTGCCCTTCCCTAACAGACACCAAAGAACTTGAAGCTTGCGGAATGCACCACACTCAATCCTTTGTAGCTTGTATATGTTACTGCAACTGCCCAGAGTATCTTCCATTCCTCCTCCAAGCCAATGAGCACTGCACATTCAAAACTCAGATAAAACATCAGATTCCCTCAGCAAACTTTCCACATTCCTCATTGTGAGACTGAGCTAGTGCCCTTCCTTTGTATTCCTATAGCCTCATAAGTATGCCCCTTCTAGCATGCACTTATATGTTTGTACTGCAATTGTTGGTTCACTTGCCTCCCTACCTTACTAGATACTGAACTCCTTAAAGGCAGGAATTGCCTTTCATTTCTATACCCACAGTACTTAAAACAGAGTGCTAACAACATTGTAATAATAACGAATATGAAAAACAATGAAATAAGTGGTACCTGTTATTAAAACCTGGGTTAAGTGCTTTTCATAATTCAATAACTACGAAGTGTCAGCTCATAATTTTGTGTTTTGTGGAACTGTTTTCAACTAAAAGTAATATTATCCAGCTTGTTCACTCATCTTATTCACAAGGCTTGGCTACAAGTGACTTTGGGTTGTTTCCAAAGGAAGAAAGTCTCCTCTGTTGAACAAATTCAAAAGAACATGACTCAGGCTCTAAAAGTAATCCAGAAGAGAATTTCTAAAATATTTTGAGTAGGAATGGTATTATTGGATTGTTTCAGTAGGAATAACACTTAAACACCTGTGAGAACCACCAGATTCATTTAGGTGTCCCTCCTCTGTGCTCCCATACAGATGAACACAAATAGCTAGCCTAGCACATATCATATGGAAGTAATGTACAGTCATCCCTTGGTACCTTGGTACCCTTGCTATTGGTTCCATGACTCCCGTGGATACCAAAATGTGCAGATACTCAAGTCTCATATAAAATTGCATTGGACAGTCAGCCCTTGGTATCCCCAGTTTCACATTCATGGATTCAACCTTGAATATCTTTCCACCAGTGGTTTTCAATCAGGAGGATAATACAGCTCCCTCCTCCCCGTAGGGGGTTTAGGAAAATTTTTGATTGTCCTAATTATGCGGGGCGGGGGGGGGGGGGTTGGGGGGGTGCCCCTGTCATTTAGTGGCTTAGGAGCCAGAGATGCTAAATATCTTACAATGTGCAGGACAGTCCTGCGTGACAAAGAATTATCCTGCAAGTGTTCACTAAACCTACTGTGGTAATCATTTCATGATGTATGTAAGTCAAAATCATCCCTCTCTACACCTAAACTTATACAGTGCTATATATCAATTAAATACCAATAAAACTGGAAGAAAAAAATATCCTCCCCAAATTGCCCATAGTGACCCATTAAGAAGCTGACTTTTTTTTTTTTTTAAATCTTTGACTTCCCATTGGCTTGGAAAGCCCAGAAATAAAAGTCACTCTGAACTGAAACTGCAAAGGGATGGGGGCAGGAATACTTAGCCATAGTCTGTAAGTTATGTGGGCTTAAATAATCAGTCCGTTACTTTGTGATCACCTTTCATAATTACTTCTATATTTCTCTCATATAATTGATGAAACATGAATGATTAGAGAATAAAGTCATTAAATCCAGCTATTTCTTTTTTCTTTTTTTGGTTGGTTCAGTTAAGGTTAATTCTAATCGAAATAGCAAGAAAAAAAAAAGTTAATCTTCAGTACTTTCTTCCATCAATCCACCCATCTCTAGGAGTCTCCTTCATATTTTGGCATCCATCTCCAAAAGCCTCCCCAATTTGGCACCAATCTAGGAAACAGACATCTTGGCCTGGAATATGTACACCTGATAACACCATTCCTTCAGGGTCCAAGGTCTTAATTGTTTGAGCTGATAATTCAGGTAGCTCTCAGATAATACAGTTTCTACATTATATCGAAATTCCCTTCCGGTTTTAACATTCTATGATTCAATACCATAAAAAATCTGTAATATTTTCACAAGTCCTTTCTAAATTTACTCATGACACTAAGCTATTTATCAGTGTTAACAGTTTTTACAAGAATAGTGCCAGTGCCATGAGTTGAAGTGCAAGAGAGAATTTTAAAAGGAGAAGGGAGCACAAGACCGTTTCAGCCAAATGCGAGATATTTTTTGAACTGCTGGATTTAGGGTTCCTCTAATCACGATTTTCAGGAAAGCAGCTTGCCACCATTCCCTAGATCCATTCCTAGTTTTTATTTTATTTTACTTTTTTAAGATTTCTTTTATAATATGGACTATTTTTAAAGTCTTTATTGCATTTGTTACAATATTGCTTCTGTTTTATGTTTTGTTTTGTTTCGTTTTGTGGCTGCAAGGCATGTGAGATCTCAGCTTCCCGTCCAGGGATCGAACCCGCACCCCCTGCATTGGAAGGCAAAGTCTTAACCACTAAACTACCAGGGAAGCCCCCATTCCTAATTTTTAAAACAGCATTGTTTATTGCTTGCTTCTGCTAAAATGTCAACTTCATAGGAGCAAGAACACTGTCAGCTTTATTTGTACTGCATCCCCAACACCCAGAACCATATCTATTCTATGGAGGTGCTCATTAAATATTTGTTGAATGAAAAAGTTATTTACTATAAGTAGAGATTTAATCATTTACCAATACAAGAATACAGTGATATTCTAAAACAAAAGGAAACTTCACGTTTAGAGGAGATTACATGACATATTGTGAACCCTGTACTGAAATGCAAAGTCATGGGAGGGGAGAGAAGCAGGAACCATCCATATGCATAACATGAAATATAAAAGCAGATATCACTGAATTATAAGGAGCACTTAATCATGGTGCAAAGGTCAAGTGAAATTCATTTATCCCTATGTTCAATTTAGGTGAAGAATATCTGGTAGGCTCTCAGCAAAAATAAGATCAATTTTAATGTATTACCCTGAAAAGCCCAAAGTCCACTAGTTTAAGCAATAATTCTGGACACACTTAAAATATAATTTTACAAGATCCTAATATGCACGTTAAGACCAAAGCAAAATACTTCATAGAAATAATGTTTAATACTTTACTGAGGACATACAAAGAAATTACAACAAACTCATTTACCCCATTTACGTTTAGTAGGAACCAGCAATTATTTCCATTTTACAAAGGACAAAATAAAGATAAATGAAATGTAAGTCAACCATGAAAATCATCTTAAATCAATACCACATCCTACGTGAAATTTCCATGTAGCAAGATAATATTGAGGGAATTCAAATAAAACTGAAAAAAATCAACTCAAATATTGATAGTATAATCTTAAAACTTCAAATATTCCTGACTTTAAAATGTCAATGAGAAGCATGGGAAAGACTTGTGAAAACACTGCGCATTTTTCATTGCATAGGCAACCAATTTTTTAAATGTTCCAAGTCCCACAGAGGGCTGCAAAAGAAATTCTGTCTCCTGGATCCTTGATTCAAAATCAATACCAAGGGAAGCATTTTAATTTGTGATTGCATTCAGCAGCAAATAACAGAAAACATGACAAGTCTTTTTCATGTACCAACAAGCTTGAAGGTAGAGAGTGACCTCAGGTTAGGAACCTTATATCTTTCTGCACCTCCATCTTAGCATATAGTTTTGCCTTCATGTTTTTATTTTGTGGTCACAAGATGGCTGCTCTACCTCCAGCACTGCACATGAGCTCCAAGTAGGAAGAAAATGACAAAGGCAAAAGGCATATGCCATTTAAAACTTGGAAAGAGATTTATCAGAAGCCTCTATTCAGTGAACTTTTGCTAAGGTCTCATTGACCAGAACTTGTCTCACATGGCCACTCCAAGCTGCAAGGAGAGCGGTGAAAGGTACTGTTTCACTGGCATTATGCCACACTCTTCATTTCTATAGGATTTATGCATAGTAAACTGTTCCAAGTTAATGTAGTATTGACTATCCAACTGGGGGGGTCCTGAGTAAGAAAGGGTGTGAAACTCAGAGACAAATTTACCCTAATGCTAATGAAGCTTAAACTCAGCTTCCCTCACGTATACAGATCCCTCCAAGACCCTGGGAGAAGTCCTGGAAATATGTTCACAAAGTCATAAATTTTTGTAAAATTTGTACACTTAAGATTGCAATTAATTAATACTACTGTTCTTTTCTACTCTGACTTTCCCACCCCTCAGGACACAATGTAAGTGTTGTTGGTGTGGCCATGGGTATTTGGAGGATCAAGCTAAGGGGAAGCTAAATTGAGGACACATTCAGTTTGAATTTAGTGGATTATATTAAGGAGGGTCACAGGTGCTTCAATGTATAGTTGAGTTACTGCCAGCCATCAAAGTGTAGGAACCATTTTCAGGAATACTCCTGCTGCCCACTGTGCTAACTCACCCGGCACCATGATGGGAAGGTAAGGGCTCAACATAAAGGTCATTAGTAAGCCACTACAAGAGGACATTGGTGACAAGCTATTCAACAAATGTCTTCAACTCAAAGAGTTACATTAATTACTGACAAGAAAATTTGAAATGCTAAGTCTCATATATGAAAGACACTAGGTAAAAGTTTGCCAAAATTTGAAAATAATCCTAAAATTCTACATGCCATTTCCAATAAGTTGTGATGCTGAAAGAAACTCTTCTAAATGATCAATAGCAAAAAACAAAATTCAAACTTATTAGAGGAAAGCCTGGATTACCTTTCTATTCTATATAAAATGTAATTTCAAAATTTGAAAGCTTCATATGAAGAGACAAATAACAAGGATGCAGCAAAAAATATTTTTAAAAAATAGAGGTGTGTTAGGCAGTTAATAAAATGTGTGTTGTTTTTCTGGGTTTTGTGATATTCATGGTTTTTGCCAGTTTTAAAATTTTAATTTGTTGTGATTCCTTTCCTCATTTTAAATAGTCACTTTTGTTCCTAATTTTGTATTTTATTTCTCTTAACAAGTTCCCCCAACCTCCAAGTTGGGTAATTTTCAAGCTCCATAGAACCTGGTTCTGCCCTTGTGCCTTGGGACCCCAGTGAGTCCCCTAACAAGAAACACTCCCTAAGGCCTTCCAAATTTACCTCCACATCCACTTTGGGAAGAAAGTGTAAGGAGAGTGCCATTCTCCTAAGTCAGAACTGGAGCTACTCCCTAAGGCCTTCCAAATTTACCTCCACATCCACTTTGGGAAGAAAGTGTAAGGAGAGTGCCATTCTCCTAAGTCAGAACTGGAGCTGGCCAGAGGTGCCTACTTGAAGTGTCCTTTCCCCTGAGCTGCATGCTGAATTCACTTAGCCTTCTTAGATGAAGGTCACCATCAGGCATCTCACAGCAGCCAGGAGACGGCCACAAGAAAAAACAAAAGGGAAATAAGTTTTAAATTCTCTTACTCCTCCCAGTGAAAACTAAACCCCTTGGTCCCACTTAGGGACTCCATTTTGTCATTGACCCATATTGGCATTCTTTCTAGCTGGATGTAAGAAGGGGTTCACCCAGCATGGCCAACACACTTCCCTGAGGGTGTCTTGTGAAACAGCAGTCTAACAAATCTCTGCTCCTTCATATTACAGAATATAAAACAGAAATAGGGACTTGCCTGGTGGCACAGTGGTTAAGAATCCGCCTGCCAATGCAGGGAACACAGGTTCAAGCCCTGGTCCGGGAAGATCCCACATACCACGGAGCAACTAAGCCCGTGCACCACAACTACTGAAGCCCACGCGCCTAGAGCCCATGCTCTGCAACAAGCAGAAGACACCGCAATGAGAAGCCTGAGCACCTCAACAAAAAAAGTAGCCACCGCTCGCCTCAACTAGAGAAAACCCACATGCAGCAATGAAGACCCAATGCAGCTGAAAAAAAAAAAAAACAACAAAAAAAAACAGAAAAAAACGGAAATAGACCCACAGACATAGAAAATGAACTTATGGTAACCAAAGGGGGAAGTTGGCGGAGAGGTGGCAGGCAGGAGAGGGATAAATTAGGAGTTCGGGATTAACATATACACACTATTATATATAAAATAGATGACCAACAAGGACCTACTGTATAGCACAGGGAACTCCACTCAATATTTTGTAATAACCTACAAGGGAAAAGAAACCTGAAAAAGAATATATATATGTATATATTCACATATATATCTAGCTGAATCACTTTGCTGTACACTTGAAACTAACACGACATTGCAAATCAACTCTACTTCAATTAAAAATAAATAAATAAAAAATAAATTGGGGGAATGCTGCATAATAGAATCTTCTCTAAAGAGTCCCAGGGCACACTAGCATCTTCAGAGCTTTCAGAAGTACAGAAGTGAGTTGACTTTGATTCCACATTTTCTAATCTAATTTGTCCATAGGATCCTTTTTACCCCAGAATACACCTTGAGAATTTTTGCTCTAAATACATGTACAAACAGTAGTACTATTATTATTATATTCATAACATAAGTGGCAAGCCTCCAAAGGGCATTCGGATTTTAAAGAGCTCTTGGTAACAAAAGAAAGCAATCTGTAACACTGGACTTCAAGGGGTCATGGCCACAAGATCAGAGATAGTTTAAGACAATGCTAGGGGACATGTTTCAAATCCCAACATCTTGATAGTTGTTGTTCTAGCCATTCATAAGACTGGTCTTGAGCCTGTTCACAAAAGAGAAGATTTATGATGTGGGATGTTGTTACTTGATTATGCTTCCATGCTATTACACTCAGATTTGGAATTAGTTGCCTAATGGATCAATAATACTTTAACACATGAACTTGTTAGTTTTTAGTTACAGAATCTATAGAATGATTAAGATGTAAAGCGTGCTAATTTTCCTTGGTTAATAATAAAGCCAATTTAAACTGCTATGAGAAATTTTGTTTAAATTCGCTCTTTTAACACATTCTGCTCAGGTACAAACTTGTACAGTATTGGTAACCACACATTTGGTAAAAGAAGGAAATCTGTGAGCTCAGCCATATGCTAAGATAAATCAAGTACGTGAAGCCAGTAGCCATGCTTAGAAAAATCAATACGAGGGGTGAATGAATGAAAGGCCTAATTTAGGGGGAATGGACTCACTACCACTAGGACTTCATAAACCTAACCAAAACCCTTGTGTCTTCAATGATATAAAATACATCTCCATGGTGACTTTTAATTTTTTGTTTGGTTTTATTATTTATTTATTTGTTTAATAATGCAATTGCCCTGGTCACGGCATGTCTGGATCTTTTTTCCCTCTTGTGCCAAAAGCAAATGGTTTACATGCCAGTGTGTCATGGATACAGTTTGGGCTCTGCATTGATGAAATGTATTTCTTTAATTTCTCTTCATATTAATCTGCAAACAATGCTCAGGAAATGTAGGAAAATGAGCCTCTTCTATTAGGGCTACCATATATAGTTGTGCAGGTTGTGGACTGTACAACACTCCACAAAAGTTGATGGTTCATTATGTAATTTTAGGTTCCACATTCTTTATTATGGAATAAACTAAATTTTTCTGGTTGAGAAAAAAGTTCAGTGAAATAAAATTTGAATAAAATTAGAAGTGAAAGCCATTGTATTTATTTTCCATTGAGAGGAAAAAATCCATTTGTTTAATATTAGAAAAAAAAGAGAGGAGATTGAAGTGCAAGGCTCTTGGCAACCACTATGTGAATCATTATTCTGCTCCTTCTTTGCTCCTTTTCTAACATACCCTTTTCCTCAATCAGTTCAAAATGCAGAATGTCTGTGTCTGGCAAGTGGAGTCAGCAGCAAAATTTCTCTGAGATGCATTTTTATATATTTGCTGTCAGTAGAGATGAAACTAGTGAAATTCTTCCAGCCCTCACCACTGAAGACATGAAATACTCTTCACAACCCCAAACACCCTTTTCCCAACAAGATAACGTCAGGCACTAAGAAGAAAACAGTACCTGAACAAGATCTATAGTCTATCATTTTCCAGGGGGCAATAATTAAATATATCCTCATGTTTTGCTCCTGAAATTACACATATAGTCCCTGAATAATCAATACTGTTTATTTTGTGTGCTATCGTCTTCTTAGATCTCTTTTTGGTTGAACGTGTGTATAAAAACCTAAAAATGATTGCTCTTGTAAGATTTTCTGTTGAGATCCCAACTGGCTCAAAGGCATCGTAGCTGCTTTAAGTGAGATGTGGTGGGACTTTTCATTTTGTTTAAATGTAATACAGACAGTTGTCTCTTCCTTATTAGAAAACATCAAATCCAGGAGGATTTTTTTTTAATGATCTCAAAAATTGACATATATATGCCAGTATTACATATATAATCATATATATAAAATATAGGGCAGCCAAGTAACTGTCAATTTATATATATGTATATGTATCTCCTCAGGTGCGTGGACAGAGGTTGTAGACAACTAAGGCGAGGGGAATGGATTTCCTCTCTGTAGGTTGAGTGAGGGCATCCCTTTAATCGGCTCTAAGAGACTAAGCGGCTGGCAGTTGATATACAAAAAAGGTATGCGAGGAAGGAAGTAGTCTGGAGGTCATTATCAGCCTGGTTTTAAGAGAGACTTCACAATGAGTTGAAAAAGAAAGTTTAAGGACTTCCCTGGTGGCGCAGTAGTTAAGAATCCACTTTCAAATGCAGGGGACACCTTTCAAATGCAGGGGACACGGGCTCAAGTTCCTGGTCTGGGAAGATCCCACATGCCGCAGAGCAACTAATCACGTGAACCACAACTACTGAGCCTGTGCTCTAGAGTCCGTGAGCCACAACTACTGACCCTGTGTGCCACAACTACTGAAGCCCACATGCCTAGAGTTCGTGCTCCGCAACAAGAGAGAAGCCACGGCATTGTGCTCTAGAGTCCGTGAGCCACAACTACTGACCCTGTGTGCCACAACTACTGAAGCCCACATGCCTAGAGTTCATGCTCCGCAACAAGAGAGAAGCCACGGCGCGCACCACAATGAAGAGTAGCCCCCCCGCTCGCCACAACTAGAGAAAGGCTGCGTGCAGCAACGCAGCCAAAAATAAATTAATTAATTAATTAATTAATTTTAAAAAGTCACCCAACCATACGTTCTTGAAAAAATAAAAAAGGAAATGTAAAACTGGAATTGGGGGAGGGAGTGGGTGGTGGGACTCTGCCTGGTCAAACTAAAGCATTAGTGAAAAAAATAGCAAATTCTACATGTATGAATGAATAGGTCTCCAAAAACTTACTTGGTGAGATTATTTAATGTTTTGCTTTGTTAAAACTTCTTTTCATAGTCTCTTTCAAAGTAGTGAAATATGGCTAGAATCTGCATCTCAAGGAAATCATAATTAGGGTCTTTAGTTAGACTAGAAAAAACGAAATGTTCCTTTCCTCCTGGAAGCGGGAGACCCTACTTTCAGGAAGAATATCTGTGAAGAAAAAACAGAGTAGTATACTTTGAAATCTGACTTCTACAAAGTGATAACATTGTTGTAATAGTGTTATAAAGTGTTTAACTGTATGGTTTAATGGGGGGACGTGGACGAGACGACATATGATAAATGTCTAGGTTTTTAGCAAAGAACTCATACTTTAAATCTTCTTACACTTAAGAGTTAATCTCTGAATATGAGAAGATTTCTTAGTTAAAAGTGACAGAGAAAAAATATTTATGGAAAAGGAAACTGGTTAAATAACATTTTCCTTTAAATAGCATTTTGAAAAAAAAACTTCATGATAACAGTCCAGAGCTACAGGCACAAATATTAAACATTCAATAGGATTTAATGTGGTGCTTTCAAAGTTTTATCAAGAGACTACCTGCAACAGACTCACTGGGAGGGTTTACTAAAATGCAGATTCCTGGGCCCCACCCCATACTTTTTAAATTGGGGGAGATGAGAACTCCAGAATCCAAATTTCAACTAATACCCTCACATGACTCCTAAGAACACTAAGCTATGAGAACCACAGCACCCAGGTTTCTTGTGGGTAGAATACATCCAATGTACCCATTTTTGTACCCTCAGTACCTAGCATCCTTCTTGGCCCAGAGCAGATGTTCAGTAAATGTTTACTTAAGCAACTTGTGTAGGGGAGATGGTCTTTCTCCTCTAATCATAGCGTTATAAGTCCGGGTGTTTACTTAAGGAAAGTATTCGTCTATGTCCTATAATTACCAGGAGAAAACAAGTACAAAAGAAAAAAGTGAAACCCAAAGGACATGGGCTGGAGAACTGGAAATACATTATAAATGTATTTGACATGCATATTTATTGTGTGATATAAATGCATAAGCTCAATTAATGTGCTATAAAGGTGTCAGCTCAATTAATTAAAGCATGAAACTTTTCTGCTCAGAGGCACCATTTAAGAAACAGGGCTTCCCTGGTGGCGTAATGGTTGAGAGTCCGCCTGCTGATGCAGGGGATATGGGTTCGTGTCCCGGTCCGGGAAGATCCCACATGCCGCGGAGCGGCTAGGCCCGTGAGCCATGGACGCTGAGCCTGCGCGTCCGGAGCCTGTTGCTCCGCAACGGGAGAGGCCACAACAGTGAGAGGCCCGCGTACCGAAAAAAAAAAAAAAAAACAAATAACAATGGGGGCTTCCCTGGTGACACAGTGGTTAAGAATCCGCCTGCCAATGCAGGGGTCACAGGTTCGAACTCTGGTCCGGGAAGATCCCACGTACCGCAGAGCAACTAAGCCCATGTGCCACAACTACTGAGCCTGCACTCTAGAGCCCGCAAGCCTAGAGCCTGTGCTCCACAACAAGAGAAGCCACTGAAATGAGAAGCCCGCACGCCACAACCAAGGGTAGCCCTCACCGCAACTAGAGAAAGCCCGCACGCGGCAATGAAGACCCAACGCAGCCAAAAATAAATAAATATAAATTTATTTTTTAAAAAACTGTTTATAAAAAAAAGAAGAAATAGCAATGGATCAACATAGCCCAACATCTCAACTGCAAAAAATATGTAAAATATCTGCCTCTTACGATGAGTAGGATAATTTTCAATACAAAAATTAACACATTTAAAACTGCAATGGAAAGATCCTGGAATGAGTGTGCCAAAGTCGAGGACTGGAATGGCTTTGGATAGGATATAAAAAAGGGCCATTAAAACTATTCAATTAGCAGGTTGTGAGACAGCTGGGCAGGATAGAGTTGGTGGTTGGGTTGGTGGTAATGAGAATGGGAAGTTAGACCAGTATCCAAACATGTACCAGAAGTAGGTCTGATTGACTGAAGGATGGAAATGAGAAATTATTGCAAATGCCCTTAAAACCCTGCATGATCAGAAAAACGTGAACCTAATATACTTATCCTCCCATCTACAAAAGAAAACATTTGCCTATTTTAGCTCTTTTCTGATTACAACTTAAAGTCTTTCCTATCTATTTACCTACTGATCAATTTTAAAATAAATTTATAGCACACTTCTGCAGTTAAGGAATTTATTTAAAAGATTAAAATGAACAAAGCATGGCTCTGATAGCACCAGAATCAACCTTTTTTTGGTAACATGTAATGTGCATTATTAAAAAATAAAAATCAAGTCCTGTCCATCCAGTAAGTTTCCAATGAAAGGGTCATGTACCCATTTTTCAAAACAATGGAAGGATTGCTTTTTTTTTTAAAGGTTATCTGTAACTAAGTTGTTTGCTACTTGGAACTATTTCTCTTAGAAGTAGTGTTATGTTAGTCATGTGCCCCTTTTAGATTAGTTTTCTACGCTAGCCCACAAAATCATGCCAGGGTCACTCTGAACTCAGAAGTCCCAGAAGTAGTGAGTCTTTCTGAGCCTTGAGATCTGAAACCCAGAGTCATTCTGAAGTTGGAAGGATCCCTTGCCAGTGGGTCTTCCAGGAGGTATGTGTTGGGGTGTGGCACAGTCAAAGCGGTAGATCCAGCGGTCCTCTTTGTTGGGGAAAAACTTCCCTGTCATGGGAAGGTTCATCTTATAAATTCAAAATTTGGAGGTTTCAGAGCCTGATCTATTGAAAAGGTTCTAAAAGGCAGAAGTCATGGAATATGAGGTTTGGTATTTTCATGTCTTCATCATACAGAATACCAGTGAACAAGTAACCTGAGATTTTGTTGATATTTCAGACAGAGCAAGTCTAACGGGGAAAAAAAAAGTTATCCCACAAAGGGTAATTAGCAATTGCCAAGTAGATGGTACACCTTTGACACAGCTTACAATAATGGCTCATGAACTCCCTTTTCCTTGAAAACGTGGGAACCACTAGTATTAAAGTGGGAGACTGTAAAGAGGCCAACATGGCAAAAGATTTTTCCCTTAATTAAATCAGAACCAATACTAGTAGAAAATAAAGCCCCATTGAAATATACAAATAAGCGTATTGCTTCCTTGAAAAACATGATAGAAATAGAAATTGTGGGTTTTTCATTTTCCCCTCCCATCAATATGCTATTTCTCAGCATTCCACAGTTATATTACATTATTTTAAGTGTGTTTCAGTGTATCCTTCAGGTGTTTCTTTTGCCATCCCATATCCTGGGCTGTTAAATTTCAGTTAAGGGATACCTTTGCACACAGGAGTTTTAAATTTTGGTCTGTGTAGCAATAATGATTTAGGTTTACCTTTATCATATGACTATCAGGAAATGGTTCTTTTCTCTGCATACCATTGGGATGACTTACATAGCCCACATTTTACAATCTTGGTGTGATGTATTGGGATCCGTAAAGGTAGGCTTGATTGCTAGTTCTAAAAATCCATGGACCTCCAGGTTAAGAACCCATTCTTAGAGGGTTTTTTAAACTCTCCATTGCAAAATTTACTAAAACAGCTATTTGATATAGTGTTAATATTGTTAATTTTCCAATTAACTTCACTAAACTTTGAGGAATAAAGCTAGTGCTTTTTCCATTGTAAAAGTAATTTTAGGAGAAATAGGTCCTCTCATACCCTACTGTTGAAAGTGTAAATTTTAAAAACATCTTAATTGTGGTAAGATACACTTAACATAAAACTTACTATCTTAACTATTTTTAAGTGTAAGTTTCAGTAGTGTTAAACACATTCACATTGTTATGTAACCAATCTCCAGAATACTTTTTATCTTGCAAAAATAAAACTCTATACCCATCGAACAACTCTTCATTCCCCCCATCCCCAACCCCTGGCAACCACCATTCTACTGTCTAGCTCTATGAATTTGACTAATTTAGGTAACTCATATAAGTGGATTCATACAATACTTGTCTTTTTGAAGCTAGCTTATGTCACTTAGCATAATGTCCTCAAGATTCATCCATGTTGTAACATGTGTCAGAATTTCCTTCTTTTAGAGGCTGAATAATTACCATTTTTATGTATATATCACATTTTGTTTATCCATTCATCTGTCAGTGGACACTGGGGTTGCTTCCTCCTTTTGGCCATTGTGAATAATGCTGCTATGAGCATGAGTGTGGAGAGTGAAAGCTTACACAAAATTTCTTGGAGGAAATTTAGCCATGTCAATAAAGTTACTGTGGATTGGCGATTGATGACCTAAATAAGGATTATAAAAGAAAGGATGAGGGGCTTCCCTGGTGGCGCAGTGGTTGGGAGTCCGCCTGCCGATGCAGGGGACACGGGTTCGTGCCCTGGTCCGGGAAGATCCCACATGCCGTGGAGCGGCTGGGCCCGTAAGCCATGGCCGCTGAGCCTGTGCATCCAGAGCCTGTGCTCCGCAATGGGAGAGGCCACAACAGTGAGAGGCCCGCGTACCAAAAAAAAAAAAAAAAAGAATAGTTAAAAGAGAGGATGATAAAATTATGGTTAAGTGAGGGGTTAAACATTTAAGTAGGTATGTTGTATAGAAAACAAATTAAAAATTTGTGTATTAGATCAGAATTTTGAAGGATTTAGCGTTAGATTGGAATATTACTGTTAAAGTGGATAAATTAATGTAAACTCGAGATTTTCTAGAGAAATACATTTTCCAGCTCTGCATAGGTGGCCTAGCAGTGTTATCATCCCGGCTACACCAGGACAACATGAAATGATATAATTTGTAACTTGAGCATGTACCCAGATTTTGGTCTTTAATTCTAGCAGCCATTACAAGTAGCTAATTTCATGTCCTACAACAGGGAGAAAAATCAACCTAGGCTTAATATATCTTAATGTTTTCAGAAAGCAAGGATGTTGGGCTTCCCTGGTGGCGCAGTGGTTGAAAATCTGCCTGCCAATGCAGGGGACACGGGTTTGAGCCCTGGTCTGGAAAGATACCACGTGTCGCAGAGCAACTAGGCCCGTGAGCCACAACTACTGAGCCTGCGCGTCTGGAGCTTGTGCTCCACAACAAGAGAGGCCACGACAGTGAGAGGCCCGTGCACCACGATGAAGAGTGGCCCCCACTCACTGCAACCAGAGAAAGCCCCCCCACAGAAACGAAGCCCCAACACCGCCAAAAATAAATAAATAAAATTAAAAAATAAAAGGAAAGCAAGGATGTTTTTTAATAGTCACTGCAATGTTGAAAGGACAATGGCGCCAACTTAAAGTTAGTCCTGGTTAACTTACCTCAATTTGAAATTTCAAAAAAAAAAACAAGATAATTATGGCTAATTGAAATGAGTTGCATCTGTGAAAATCCATGAGTCTGTAATGGTGCTCAAAAAAGAAAAATCTACATATATTGTATAAAAGGAAACTGTGACCTAAGTATGGCAAATAAAATAGAATATGCTTAAGTTTTAAAATGTATTTAATTAATTGTATTTAAGTAAGTGTATGTAAATGTATTTTTAATAAATAGGGAAATGACATTTGTGGATGTCTTATTTTTTCTGTTAAATATATCACAATTAATAAATTATAGATACATATTTATGATTCTAAGATAGTGCTTTTTTTTTTGCATTTTAATATGTCTGAAATTGTGCTTCTACAGTGGATGGCCTTTTCAGTTGCTGTTGGTGAAGAGCTGTATGTTCATACTTGGTCAGAGCTGTTTATAATGTTTTCCCTTCAGTTGAGTAATGTGCATTGTTGGTATTTTACAGGTTGAATTTAACCACCATTTGAAATGTCTTTTAAAATGTTTCTACTGTAATTTTGGCATTGAAATGAAGTATTGTGTACACAGAGAGGCAGTGAAACAGAGCAATGGAATGTGCCTTTGATATTAGTGAAGGCTTCATCTTCTGAGGAATGTCAACATATTTCCCATATTTTCTTTCAATGCAACAACTATGTGCTTTATGGAAACTGAGAAAGAGAGATACCCACAAGTAGATGAAGCTATGTTATACTTTGTCATTAGGATACATACAAAAAGATTCTTATTACTCAACAAAAAATACAACTGAAGGCAGGAAAAATTGCCAAATCCCTTGTAATAATTTCAGAACAATGAGAGGCTAGTTTAACTGATTACTAAAGTCATGCAAGACTATTGTTAAGGCATTGTGTAATAGTTTAATTAGTTTTTTCCTTCTTATATAAAGGAAGGTATATAAAGGTATATGAAATAATGGAGCAGCTGACAGTAGCATCTTATGCTTGATAAAGTATGGTGTGCATTTTTTTCTCTATTTGATTAAGAAGGGAAAGAAAAAGTTATGGAACTCTTAGATAGCCAAATAATAATGGAAAAAAGGAGGAACTCTACAAGGATAGGAAGAACGAGGAAAGAGAGTCCAAGAGAGGGTGGAAAGATGGTGGATTAGACACATGTTCCAAAGAGGCAGGTGGGGGCTTCCCTGGTGGCTCAGTGGTTAAGAATCCACCTGCCAATGCAGGGGATATGGACTCGATCCCTGGTCTGGGAAGATCGCACATGCCGTGGAGCAATTAACCTGTGCTCCACAACTACTGAGCCTGCGTTCTAGAGCCCGTGAGCCACAGCTACTGAGCCCCCATGCCACAACTAATGAAGCCTGTGCGCCTAGAGCCCATGCTCCACAACGAAGGGTAGCCCCTGCTCACCACAGCTAGAGAAAGCCCGCACATAGCAACGAAGATGGAACACAGTCAAAAATAAATAAGTTACATAAATAAATGTATTTTTAAAAAATAGGAGAATTGTAAAATAAATTATGATGTGTCTATGACAGAATACTATATAGTGATTAAAAATGATGTTGTAGGTATATAAATTCATGGAGAAATGTTAAAAATATATATAATGGGTAAGAAAAGCAGGTTTTGAAAAGGTAATAATGTAGGATCCTATAATTTGAAGAATTATATTCACTTCTTTTGTATAGCTTCCTAAAGGTAGAATAACTCAGTAAAGTGTCCTTTTTCAAAGTCTATTTGTTTAAGTCGTAATCTGCAGTAATCTCAGAGTATTACTATATTTGAAGGGACTTTAAAGAGGTAAAGTTAAGTTAAAATGAGGTCATTAAAGTGGGCCCTAATCCAATATGACCTGTCCTTATAAGAAGAGGAAATTTGGACACAGATACATACAAAAGGAAGATCATGTGAAGACACAAAAAGATGGTCATCTGCAACTTAAGTCCTCTGTACTTCTAGCATGTAGCTTCCCAACTGTGATAAACATTATAAATCCATTCTGTCCTCATCATTTTTATCATCAAGGAGCGAGGCCTCAGAAGAAACCAACCCTGCCTATACCTTGATCTTGGACTTCTAGCTTCCAGAACTGTAAGAAAATAAATTTCTGTTGTTTAAGCTACCCAATCTGTGGTTTGTTATGGCAGCCCTAGCAAATGAATATACTATTGATCCACCTTCTCAAATTTTTCAGGAGCTTGTACCACGAGTGATGTATGAGAATACCTGTTTCATACCTTCTACTAGTTAATTAGTCAGCCAAACTATAGTATCATATCCTAGTCTGCATTTCTTTGCATTTTCCTTATGTTAAAAAGTTGTATGACTCTTCTGAATTTGGATGTCATTATACTGCCATGATCGGTGAACCAATTGATTACTCTTAGATGAATAAAGCTGAGCCGGCGACCAAGGTGTGTATTCATTGGGCCCCTCTGAAGGGGGAATCAGTTATCATGTCACCCACACCTTCACCATCAATATCGCACCCCCTGTGTGTGTGACAGCCCTGGCTATAGGGCTGCTCCCCACCACTCCTCCTCTTACCACCTCTTCAGGCCTCACCATGACTACTGTTTTTCCAGTTTTAACACCAGTTCTCCCAGAAACCACACCCAGGCAAGTATGTGGGACAGGCAAGTATTTCAATCCCAGAAATAATCAGAAAAATCTCCATAGTGAGCACATCTAATGGGCTGAGCACCACAGTAAACAAAGACAATTTCCCTGTGCAAAACCTAAGTAAAACAAAACAAACAAAACCCCCCCAAAACCCAGTCTTAAAGCTCAGGGATACTTTGGACCCTGAAGTTATTTGCCTTGTATTGCAACATCCTTATACCTGAACCACCTAGTGATTAAACTAGGATGCTTTACAAGGGAAAACTTGCTAGCTAATTAAATTAGGGCAAGGTTAATTCATAGAGAATGCCATGAAATGTGAAGGAAATAGGCTTTTCTGACTGTTAACCAGCAGGAAAATGGAAGCTGCATTTGAACCTGAATACATCCCAGAGGCTGAGAGTAACTTCACCCAGCAGGTGTGTACAGCTGGGTGGACCAGGGAGAGCAGTTATGAGCCGGCAGCCCAGAAGGTAGTTCTAAAGATACGTCTACTTATCTCATAAGATGTCTGCGGCGACCTCCTTTGGGCACATGAAAACCTTCCTTCTGGTTCATTTCTCTACTTCCTGCCCCATGTTACATTCTTAGAAACTGAAAAGTGCTCTAAAGACAGATGCTCGACAACTCAGAGAACTCGAATCTTACACGACTGTCACTGTCCATAACATGGTACATATTGCTGTAGAAACTTCATGCAATAAAATTTAAAAATATCATTTTGTTACTTACCTGGCTCACTTTCTATAACAGATTTTGGTGGTAGGAAGTCTTTTGGTTTTCACCACGAGTTATTTCAAACCGTTTGCCATGGTAAATTCACTTCCTCTTCCTTTTCTTGCATAAACTTACCTAAGGTGCCACAGTGTGGTTACCCCACATTCAAATACACCAGAAATATAACTATAATACTTCACTGATGTGCACACAAAGCTTAATTTTTCAATGCTCTTTTCTACTGACAACTCTCAGTCTAATATTCTACACCATAAATATGTTTGGTGATATCTGAGTTAAATGGACACTCCTTCTCCCTTTCCTCTCAGTTTAAAGCCTGACTAACAAGCCTTGCCAGTTTGGAACTCCAGAAATTGATTAGCATCTGCATAAGTGCAGCCTGGCCAGTCCAACAGTTGTGTTTTATCATAGAAAAACATTCCAGATTCCCTCCCCCCCATCCACTCCTCCTTAGGCTGACTTTTTGCCACTTGAACCTAACATCTCCTAATTTCCTGAGATCTCTTGGGTTGATATTATCTTTATATCTTATAAGTCCTGATGTTTGATTCCATCGTATCTTTCTTGCCTGGGTAAGTTAATATGGTTCCCTCAAGCATATAAGAGACATCCTATTACACTTCCTTTATCAATGTCAGTGTGGTCTAAGGGAGAAGGACTCTGAACCAGGGGACAGAAGATTTCAATTCCAGCACCAGCTCTTTTTATAACTGGTTATGTGACCTTGGAAAAGCAATTTAAGTCCTCCGTGCTTCTAGCATGTGGTTTCCCGACTGTAATAAATATTATAAATCCATTCTGTCCTCATCATTTTTATCATCAAAGAACATTTATCAAATGCCTACTTGGTGATGGCACCTTGCAGGGTGAGGCAGGCAGGCAGTCAGTGCCCCTGTTATTCAGGGGTCTAAAGCAGAGACTTTGAGCCTCATATGAGCATTTGATCACAAAATTTTACTGCTCTTTGGAGAAATAAGAGGAAAACACACAGTGGAAAAAAAATTTTTTTAAGGTAAATGTATTTAATATTTTTAAAAATCTGTCTTTTATCTAAAGATTAAATCTAATATATTTTTGGTATAAAAAGTCATCTCTTTTATGAAACACGTCATTTCTTTTACTAAATTATGGTCATGGTAAATGTTACCTTCTAAAACTGTTCTCACCAAAATAAAAAATTTTGCTTTTTAAAATATTTTATCTCCCAAAGTTTTTACTAATGGGGGAATTTCAAATCTGAGATCTGGCTGGGCCATATATCCCTTGAGAAAGGGTTTTCATCCCACCTCTAGAAGCCATCTTTCACTGTGGTGTGTAGTTCTAGAACATTCTGAGTTGGTAGTCTCTGGGCAAGCGGGGACCTAGTGCCCCTACTGCCTGTGTGGTGTGGGTAAGCCCTTTAGTCCCTCTGCACCTTAAGCTCCTCATCTGTAAAATGGGGTTGAGAGAGGTCACCTTTTATTCTAATGGGTGACAAAGACTCTCTTCTTGACCTAACTCTAGTCTGGTTCCTCTAAACTCTCAAGGCCCTGACCTCAGGCTCTGTCCTTGAGACATGAGTCCAGTTTTAGTAAGAATCCTGCTGGGTCAGTTTAGTGGAAAATCCCGCACCCTTGATATCGGATCAAATTCCTCATCCCCCACTCTTAATATCTTATCACCCTGGCTTGCCTTCAGCAAGAATCCTGTTGAGTCAGTCTAGCAACAATCCCACTGGCTTTGATATTTTATCTTAGTAATTTTCCATACACTGATCCCCATCCTGCTCTTTGGCTATAAATCTCCACTTGTCCTTGCTGTGTTAGGAGTTGAGCCAGATCTCTCTCCCCTCCAACACACCCCATTGTGGTAGTCCCCTTGAATAAAGTCTTCCTTTTAACAAGGATCACAAATAACTTTTTCTTTAACATAGGACACCTGAGAATGACATGTGTCTTTGCATAGCTCTCTGGGCCCCATTCCCTGGGCACTAATTGTATACAACTTCACCCCCCTCACTCTCCCTTGATAAAGCACACCTGGATGCCAAGTGAGTTAAATTAATTCCATTTTAACACTGGTTCTCAAACTGGAGTGTGCATCGGAATAACCTCTAGCACTGGTTTATCACAGGTTGCCCCACCCTAGAGTTGCTGATTCAGTAGGTCTGGGGTAGGACTTGAAAATTTGCATTTCTGTTGAATTCCCAAGTGATGCTGCTACTCTTGCTGGTGGTCCTGGAACCACACTCTGAAAACCATTGTAGGGTAAGAACTTTGAATCCAATAGGATTTAGTGATCAACCAATCAATCAGCCAATCATTCACGAACTGTACTCTTATTATTTGTAATAAATTACTTTCTATACTTTGGTTTATCTGCTGAATTAGCGACCTCCAAGGACCGTCCATCTAAACAATTCTTTGCTGTTTGAGGCAAGACAATGGGTCTTGATTCAGTTGAAGCCTGACTCCCTCTGCAATCATATCCTCTTTCAACTCTTTCCAGTACCCCACCCACCCCACCTACCTAAAGACTCTAACACTCAGTGTTGTAGGGACCAAGGAGGGCACACCGTGTCTTGGTTTCCTGCATAAAAATGGAGTGCTTTTCTCCAGGTCTTGCCAGCTGTAAGGAGAATCTTCTATTTTCCTCCGGGATCTAACTAAGGGGATCAAATCTACATTCTGGCTCTCCTGAGGGTGGAGGGAGGTCATTCCAGGCCCAGTAAATGCTGCAATTTGCTTTTAAGAATGTCCAAGACAGGCACCACGGTGATATATTGCTTTTTCTCTGATATAGCCTACAGGTCATTTTAAGTTGAAATCCAAAAGGAACCAAAGAAAATACACACACACACACACACACACACACACACACACACACACACGTGTGTGTGTATATATATGTATGTTTTCCTAATAGTGACATGTTGTCCGTGAAATATTTTAATGAATTGTTCCTCAGAGGCTGGTGGTCTAAAAGAAAGAAGAAATATTTCTCTGGGAATTTTGGAAGTCTACTGGAAGTCTGCCAGAAGCCAGGGAAGACAGCTTAGCATTACAAGGAGTGAGAAGTACACTGGGCAGCTGACCCTTCACTCCAGGTCCAGTGTCTTTTAGAAGGAGGCTCTGGTAGGTGCATTCACACAATGGAACGCTTTATCCCCTCAGGCTTTTTTACAACAAACCACCACCATGCCTTTCTAATGAGAATTAATTATAAGAGTAGTCAACTCATGGTAGCTCATTTTTAATTAAAAAAGCTAACATGTATCACGGTTCTCTATGTGGCAGGCATTATTACAAGGACTTTCTTGGTATTAATTCCTTTAGTCTTTACAACAATCCCATAAGTACTATTACTATCACCATGTTATAGACAAGGAAACCGAGGCACAAAGAATTAAGTTGCCCAAGGTCACACCACTTATTAAGAGGTAAAGGTAGAATTCAAACCAACTCTGGCCCTGGAGTCACATTTTATGCTGCTTTTTTTTTTTTTTTTTTTTTTTATGTTGAACAAA
>NW_020175365.1:417171-436401 GCF_003031525.2 Neophocaena asiaeorientalis asiaeorientalis | reverse complement strand
AGGAGAGGCCCAAAAAGTGAGGGGCCCGTTTAAAAAAAAAAAAAAAAAAAAAAATAGAGGACAACAACCTTGCAGATTAATCAAATCCATGATTCAATGTTTCATTGAACCACTCAACCATCAGAAATTGTACTGGGTTAAATCGTGTCCAACCTCCCTCCTCCCCGCTGTGAAGATCTCCAAGTCCTAACCTACCGTACTCCGGAATGTGACCTTTAGAAATAGGGTAGTTGCAGATGTAATTAGTTACAATGAGGTCACACTGCAGTAGGGTGGGCCCCTAATCCAATATGACTGGTGTGCTTATAAGAAGATGGCCATTTGTAGAAGACCTTAATAGACATCTCTCTAAAGAAAACATACAGATGTCCAGTAGGCACATGAAAAGATGCTCAATATCACTAATTATTAGATAAATGCAAATCAAAACTACAATGAGGTATCATCTCACACCAGTTAGAATGGGCATCATCAGAAAATCTACAAACAACAAATGCTGGAGAGGGTGTGGAGAAAAGGGAACCCTCTTGCACTGTCGGTGGGAATGTAAATTGATACAGCCCCTATGGAGAACAGCATGGAGGTTCCTTAAAAAATGAAAAATAGAATGACCATATGACCCAGCCATCCCACTACTGGGCATATACCCAGACAAAACTATAATTCAAAAAGATACACGCACCCCAATGGTCATAGCAGCACTGTTCACAATAGCCAGAACATGGAAACAACCTAAATGTCCATCAATGGATGAACAGATAAAGAAGATATGGTACATATATACAATGGACTACTACTCAGCCATAAAAAAGAATAAAATAATGTCATTTGCAGCAACATGGATGCAACTAGAGATTATCATACTAAGTGAAATGAGTCAGAAAGAGAAAGACAAATAACATATAATATCACTTATATGTGGAGTCTAAAATATGGTACAAATGAACCTATCTACAAAACAGAAACAGACTCATAGACAAAGAACAGACTTGTGGTTGCCAAGGGGGAGGAGGAATGGGGGAGGGATGGAGTGGGAGTTTAGGGTCAGCAGATGCAAAGTATTACATATAGAATGGATAAACAACAAGGTCCTACTGTATAGCACAGGGAACTATATTCAATATCCTGTGATAAACCATAATGGAAAAGAATATTAAAAAAGAATGTCTATGTTTGTATAACGGAGTCACTTTGCTGTACAGCAGAGAGTGCCACAACATTGTAAATCAACTCTACTTCAATTAAAAACAAGAAAAATTAAAAAAAAAGAAGATGGCCACTTGAAGACAGAGACCCACAGAGCTAACACCACGTGGCTATAAAGGTAGGTGTTGGAGTTAGGCAGCTGCGAGCCAAGCAGCACCATAGATTGCCAGCAAACCATCAGAAGCTAGGAAGAGGCAAGGAAGGAGTGCCCCTCTAGCCCTCCAAGGAAGGTTTCAGAGAAAATGTGGCTCTGCCAACCAACACCTTGATTTCAGACATCTAAACTCCAGGACTATGGAGATGATAAACGTTTGTTATTTTAAGCTCCCACTTTGTGGCATTTTCTTATGTTAATAAATGTTGTGGACTGAATGAATTCTTCCAGCATTTACTAAGCGACTACTCTTTGCCAAGACTATCTAAAAATGGGGCAACAAGTCTTAAAACTCAAGAGTAGACAGTGAATAACATTCCCCCCCTCAAATTTACCGATGACTTGATAAATATTAGCCACCAAGGTGTCTTCCAGAATCCCTAACACAAACATGACTGTGTTAAGAGTTACTTTCTGGGCCCTCCTGTTCCATTAATCTATTTGCCAGTAATGCTTCACCTCTTTTCCAGTTCCTTGCCCCCCTCTGGTGGAGGTGCTACAGAATGTAGAAAGGTATGAAAAGCAGACGGCAGGAGGGAGAAGCACAACTCCCAAAGCTGATCATGAGAGCCTACACACCACTATCAAACTGTAGAAAAAGCACTCTGAACACGTTTCAGACATTAGTATCCAATGAAGGCTTATCAAGGTACTTTAAAAAAGGTTTGCCCAAAGACAACGAATGAAACGATTATTCTGAGAGTAAATTTATTGAACATGTTGAGTGAAAAGAAAAGTATATGTCACATAGTCTCATTTTTGTAAAACAATGATAAAAATTCCTGTGTACATATGTGTGTGCAAAACTGTTTATGTACAGTTATGTATATTTGAGATTGTATGAACATGGAGAAAGAGGTGAACGTATACTGTATTAGTTCCCTATGGTTGCTATAACAAACTGCCACAAACTTGGTGCCCTGAAACAACAGAGAGTAGTTAAATTCACACAGATGGAAAGTAGAATGGTGGTGTTCAGTTATTGGCGAGAAAGGGGGAGGGGGAGTTGTTACTGAATGGGTAAAGACCTTCAGTTTTGCAGGATGAAAATAGTTCTGGGAATTAGTTGCACAACAGTGTAAACACACTTAACATTAAACGTACATTTAAAAATAGTTAAGATGATAAATTTTACATTCTGTATATCTTACCACAGTTTTTAAAAAAGCTTTACACTCTTCAGATAAGTATTATTTTTAACCCTATTTTGGAGGAAATGAGGCACTGGAACTTGCCCAAGATCACAATCATAGTAAATGGCAGAGCTGGGATTCAAATCCAGGACAATATGACTCTAAAGACCTTCCTCCTAAACACTATGATGTATCAAAGATAACCTGAATGGGAGGGAAGTCCAAAAGGGAGGGGATATCCGTATGTGTATGGCTGATTTATTTTGTTGTGCAGTGGAGGCTAACACAGCATTGTTAAACAACCACACTCCAATACAAATTAATAAAAAAATTTTTTTAATAAAAAGAAAAAAGACAACCCCCCCCCCCCAAAAAAAAAGAAACACAAAGTCATTCTCTTATGGTTCTGAAGGTCAGAAGTCTGCCATCAGCTTCTCTGGGCCAAAATTAAGGTACTGGGTGGGCTGCACTCCCTCTGGAATCTCTAGGGGAGAATCTATTCCTTACCTCTTCCAGGTCCTGCTTGTTGCTGGTGTTTCCTGACTTATGGCTGCATCACTCCAATTTCTGCCTCTGTGGTCATATTGTCTTCTCCTCTCCTGTGTGTCAAATCTCCCTCTGCTTCTCTCTTATAAGATCCTTGTGATTGTATTTAGGGCACTCCTGGATAATCCAGGATAATCTTCTGTTTCAATATTCTTAATTTAATCACATCCGCAAAGATCCCTTTTCCATATAAGATGACACAGGTTCCAGGAATTAGAATCTGCTATCTTTTGAGAACCATTCTTCAGCCCACCACAGATACAAGGGGAGGAGCAGAATGGTAGCCAGCCTTCAAGATGAGCCCCAGTGATCCTTCCCTTTTGATATTTGTGCCTTTTTGTAGTCTCTTCGCACACTGAATGAGGGCAGTCTATGGGTCCATCATGAGGTGGAGAAGTGACAGTGTACGATTTCCAGGCTAAGTCACAAAGGGCATTGTAGTTTCTGCTTTGCTCTCTTGGATAGACTGCTCTGAGGGAGACCAGCCATCATGTGAGGACACCCAAGCAGTGCTGTGGAGAGGCCCATATGCAGAGGAACTGAGGCCTCCCATCAACAACGAGCACCATGTTGCCAACTATACGAGTGTGCCACCTTGGAAGTAGATCCTTGAGCCCCAGACAAGTCTTGAATAATGACGGCATTCTCAGAACTGCCCAGATACCCAGCCAAGTTTTCCTGACCCACAAAAAGGTATGAGAGATAATAATGCTTATTGCTGTTTTAATTGTGGGGTAATTTGTAGCAATAGATAGTCCCTATGTGAAAAGGAGAAACCAAGCCAAAAAACCAAGTAAACAAAACTATACTGAAAGAAATCCCTCTTTCTACCCCTGCATTTAAGTAAAATTATATATTAAAAAAATTCCACAGAGAATATTTTGGGCTCATACGATATTCATCTCTGAGAATAAGAAATGGATTTGAGCGACATACAGCATTTTACACTCTCAGGAGCAGAGGGGAAAGAGCGGGAAGTTTTGTTGTAGTTACTCTGCATCTTCTATACTGAGGAGTATAATTAGTATCTGCTGTTATTGCTTACCCTGTATCCATTCTCCTTCTTTCTAGCAATAGGGCTCCACTTTTCCTCTAGGGAACTACTCTGGAAGAACATAAAGGAGCAAGAGAACAAAAAAAGAGCCTATTTGAAGGCAGAATTGATTGAAAAATAAATAAACAAAGGAAGCCTCTGGATGCTCTGCTTATAACTTCAATAATCTGTGTAGGTCATATATTTAAAGGTATACCTAGTTATGTGTGTGTGATGCCCATGCACTCCTCTTCTAAACCTCATAAACTCCTTGGATAAAAAAAGATGATGTATTGCTGTACAAGCTGTTAAAAAATTCAAAGCTTTCCACTGCTTCACAATTAAGTATAGATTAGTTTAAAGCATTCTACAATATGATCTAACCTATTTTTCTAGTCTTCCCTCTCTCTATGTGGCTAAAACATAGACTCAGAGCTCAGAGCTGCTGTAGCAAGATGCCATAGACGGGGTGGCTGAAACAGTAGACATTTATTTTTTCAGTCTAGAAGATGAAAGTCCAAGATCTGGGTGCCAGCAGTGTTGGTGTCTGGTGAGACCTCTCTTTCTGGCTTGTAGACAACTACCTTCTCACCATATCCTCACATGGCCTCTTCTCTGAGCACATGTAGAGAGAGAGAGAGATATCTGGCATCTCTTCCTCTTCTTATAAGGATACCAGTCCTATTGCGTTAGGGCCCCACCTTTATGACCTCATTTAACCTTAATTACCTCCTTGAAAGCGCTGTCTCCAAATACAGTCACATTGGGGGTTAGGGCTTCAACATATGAATACTGGGGGGAGAACACAATTCAGTCCATAACAGATATTGACTGCTCACCAAATATCCATGTGCTCCCTAACATTTCCCAGGCTCCTTACAGTCAGTCAGGGTCACGTGACTAGTGGTGGCCAGTTGGCTGCAGCAAAAGACATTTCTGATTGAAGATTTTAAAAGCTTGGTGCATGACCTTCAGTTCTACTTTCCCCTTAATGACTTAGAAGCCATATATTCCAGATGGTGCAGGTATAAGATGACATGGCCTCCATTAGCCTGGGTCTTGAAATGACTATGCTGGGGCAAAACCCCCTGTCAGCTTGCAATGGGCATGTGTCATGAATTACAAGTAAATCTTTGTGGTGTTAAGCCTTTGTGATTTCAGGGTAAATTCGTAATTAAGCAAAACCTTGCATATCCTGACTAATTCTTAAACCCTATCCTTCGAACTACTAAATAAATGGAAAGATGGTCCATGTTCATGGATCTGAAGTCTTATTATTGTTAAAATGGCAATACTCCCCAAATTGATCTACATATTCAACACAATCCATATTAAAATCTCACTTTTTTTTTAAGTGAATTTTACAAGCTAATCCTAAAATTCATATGGAAATGCAAGGGACCCAAAATAGCCAAAACAATCTTGAAAAAAGAACAAAATTGGAGGAATCACATTTCTCAATTTTAAAACTTACTACAAAGCTACATTAATCAAGTCAGTGTGGTACTGGCATAAGGACAGACGTATATATAAATGGAATATAATTGAGAATCCAGAAATAAACATTTACAATCAACTGATTTTTCAACAAGGTTTCCAAACAACTAAGTAAGGAAAGAATAGTCTTTTCAACAGATGATTCTGGGACAACTAAATATTCACATGCAAAAGAATGAATTTGGACCCCTAAAACACACAACATACAAAAGTCACTCAAAATGAATCAAAGGCCTAAATGTAAGGGGTAAATATGACAGCAGAAGCATAAACAAAAAAAGAAAAAAATAGATATATTTGACATCATCAAAATTAAAAATTTTTGTGCTTCAAAGAACATCATTAAGAAGGTGAGAAGCAACTCACAGATTGGGAGAAATTATTTACAAATCATATATGTAATAAGGGTCTTGTATGCAGAATATATAAAGAACTCTTACAACTCAACAATGAAAAGAAAAAAATTGATTTAAAAGTGGGCAGGACTTCCCTGGTGGCTCAGTGGTTAAGAATCTGCCTGCCCATGCAGGGGACATGGGTTCGACCCCACATGCTGTGGAGCAACTAAGCCCGTGTGCCACAACTACTGAGCCTGTGCCCTAGAGCCCATGAGCCACAACCACTGAGCCCACGTTCCACAACTACTGAAACCCACGCACTCTAGGGCCCATGTGCTGAAATTACTGAGCCCGTGTGCTGCAAGTACTGAAAGCCCGCGCACCTAGAGCCCATGCTCTGCAACAAGAGAAGCCCACACTTACTGTAACTAGAGAAAGCCCGCGTGCAGCAACAAAGACCCAACGCAGCCAAAAAATAAAATAAAATAAAACCCCATATTAAAAATAAATAAATAAAATTTAAAAACAGAAAGAAAACAGTAGAGCAACATCTTTACAAAAAAAAAGTGGGCAAAGGATCTGAACAGACATTTCACCAAAGAAAAATTAAAAATGGCCAGTTAGCACATTAAAGATGCTTAACATCATTAGTCATCAGGGAAATGCAAATGAAAACCACAATGAGTTACTACTTCACACCCACTATGTTGGCTACAAGAAAAAAAGGAAAAAAATTTTGGAGAGGATGTGGAGAAATTATAATCTTTATACCTTGCTAGCGGGAATATAAAATGGTATAGCTGCTTTGGAAAATGGTTTGGTATTTTCTTAAATAGTTAAACATAGAGCTACTATGACCCAGACTTTCCACTCCTTGGTTTATACCCAAGAAAAGTGAAAATATATATCAACAAAAAAACTCGTACATGGATGTTCATACATTATTATTTATAATAGCCCCAAAGTGGAAACAATCCAAATGTCCATCAATTGTTGAGTGGATACCTACGTGTTCTTTTTTTTTGAATAAATTTATTTATTTATTTGTTTGTTTGTTTATTTGTTTGTTTGTTTTTCGGCTGCACTGGGTCTTCGTGGCTGTGCACGGGCTTTCTCTAGTTGCAGCGAGCCAGGGCCTACTCTGTTGCGGTCATGGGTCTTGAAATGACTATGGACTAAGCCCATGGTCATGGGCTTCTCACTGCGGTGGTGTCCCTTGTTGTGGAGCACAGGCTCTAGGCGCATGGGCTTCAGTAGCTGTGGCTCGCGGGCTCTAGAGCATAAGCTCAGTAGTTGTGGTGCACGGGCTTAATTGCTCTGCGGCGTATGGGATCTTCCCAGACCAGGGATCGAACCCATGACCCTTGCATTGGCAGGCGGATTCTTAACCCCTGCACCACCAGGGAAGTCCCTACATATGTGTTCTTAATTTCTGGAATAATCTTTACCTGACCCAAACCTAGAGTCAAGTCATTTCTCCAAGGAGTCCTGGTTTCTTTCATCATTAGTGAATGGAATTTAGAACCAAAGATCTGGGCACTAAGTATACTAGTTGCTATTGGGTTAGTTGCTTCTAGGCACTATCAATGGACAGAGCTGGGTTTTCTGGTATTAGGTTATTTTGTGTGTGTGGTACGTGGGCCTCTCACTGTTAGGGCCTCTCCTGTCGCGGAGCACAGGCTCCGGACGCGCAGGCTCACTGGCCATGGCTCACGGGCCCGGCCGCTCCACGGCATGTGGGATCTTCCCGGACTGGGGCACGAACCCGTGTCCCCTGAATCGGCAGGCGGACTCTCAACCACTGCGCCACCAGGGAAGCCCTTCTGGTATTAGTTTTAAAAATAAAGCATCCTAATTTATAAATTTATAGGATATTCACCCGCCCCTTAGAGTCTTCCGTGAGTATTTATGGATTTCCCTTGATGGAGTCCCACATACCAGAGCCCCAAGGAAACAAACTATGGTAATCCATGGAAAATGCTGGAACATGTAGTGAGAATGAAAAATAAGCTTTTGTTACTGTAAATCCTTGAAATTTGGGGTCATTTGTTACAATCAGCCTAATCTAGCCTAATCTGACTGTTACAGTAATTAGCACAAAGCACTGGACTAGATACAAATATCATTTTAATGTAAGTAGCAAGAAGTATTAGGAAGTTAAAATCTTGCTTGCTTTCACATAAATATGTAAGACATCAGCAGAGCAGAAGACCTATCAGAAATTTCTAACTTGCCAAACTTCCTAAAAAGCATCTGGTACTCAATTCTGACGTAATTAAGGCCAGTCTCTATATAATAGAGGTTAAAACCCCGGGAGAAACAGGGTAACAAGGGCCATGTTTTCCATATAAAAATGACTTCACTAGAATATGAGGACTCCATGTCACTGTACAGATTTATGAAGAAAACAGAATTCTTAATAGAGCCTCGGGCATCTGCTCATATCATGAAGGGAAAGCACTCCCAGAAGCAAGTAGACAACATTTGCCTAGAACCTGCTATTATTACACTCTGTGCATATGGTAGCTAAAAACTCATTAGTTCTATAATTCTGGCTGAAGTTGGCAAGCCACCTCCAGAAATATTTCATACAAGCAAAGTGACAGAAGGCAATTTCCTTTGTTACAGGATTAGCTGGTTAGGATAGAGGTCATGCACACAAAAAATCATCCAGATAAGAGTGAAAACCACTCTTATGAAATTTATTTGCAGCTTCTGGTAAGTCAGTCTTCATGTCATTGGCCTCATTTTTCTCATCTAAGAATACATTATTGGTCTGATTTACATAATTTTTTCAAATGGGATTAGAAAATATATTTCAGTAGCCACCATGAGGTAGATATATATTTTATTTTGTAGCAACAAAAGAACAGGGTGTAGTTGCTTTGTTTTAATTTCCCTCCCACAGCCGCAGTTCCTTCTGTAGGCATTGTTTGTTTTCCTCTCCAGTGTACCATCCCCATCCTCTTTCTTTTAGTAAAAATGTCCCAGTAATACTTTGAGGCTCCCTACCACCCCTCGCCAGGTAGAGCTGACCCCCTCCCCCATCCTCAGGCTCTAGGGATGAATACAGGATGCAGACCTGGTCAATAAGGATATCAGTATGTCTTGCCCTCATGACTGGTTCAGAGATGGGCATGTGACCCAGTTTGGGCCAATGAGAGTCTCCCTCCAGTCTTGTGCTGAAACTATTAAGAAAGAGATACTCTCTTTCCAGTGGATAGAATGTAAGCCTGGAGTTGCTTCTGGAATCTTTGCTACCACTTCAGGAGAGCCTGTCAGACAATGCAGCCATACAGAGGAAAGCAGAACTAAGAGATTCCTGGCTTTATCTTTTGTGTACCTGGATCCAAACAATCTCAAAGCCACCAACCCTGCGCTCTTTTCTTTTACATGAGTCAGTAAATACTCTTTTTCCATTTAAACCAGTTGGATTTCTTTCATTTGCAACCATAAGAATTCTAATGCACTCACAATTATAGGACATACAGCCAGAAAAATATTATAGTCCTCTCTGGTATTATCTCTATGACAAGTCATTGAACCAGAAACACAACACAAATAAAATTTCTTCCCAATATAGTACATTTTCCCAAAGAATCTCAAAGCATTTATAATCTCAGAAAACCATACCCTGAAATATAAGAGTCACCTTGAAAGGACACCTAACTCTTGTTTGTAGAGTTGAAAATAACATTGCTCTTTTCCTGAGAATAGGCTATGTGCCAAGAACTGTACAAGGCATTTTATAGCTTTACTGTATTTAATATTCACAACTATTTTATTAGGTTGGTATTACTATGCCTACTTTACAGATAGGGAAGTTGAGGCCCAGAGAGATTAATTTTCCTGAGGTGATTCAGCTCATAAATGAACTCTCCAGCATTTAAATTCATGTCCTTCTGGCTCAAAGTCTGTGCTCTTCTATTTATTTATTTATTAGTTATGTATTTATTTGGCTGCGTCGGGTCTTAGTTGCAGTGTGGGGGGCTTCTCTCTAGTTGTGGTGCGTGGGCTCTAGAGCGCACAGGCTTAGTTGTCCCACGGCATGTGGGATCTTAGTTCCCAGACCAGGGATCCAACCTGCGTCCCCTGCACTGGAAGGCGGATTCTTAACCACTGGACCATAAGGAAAGTCCCAAAGACTGTGCTTTTCTAAGCAACATGGCTCATCTCTTTTCTTATTATGTCAATATTGACCTTTCTGTCAATACTTGCCTACTCAGTGCTGACAACTGGCCTTCCTCCTCCTGAGGTCCTAGCTGCATGGACCAGAAATGGACACCTTACCTGGGCAAGGTAATTAGATCCATTCACTTGGGAATTTAAATGTGAGACCCAGAAGGATGTTCGCTCAGTGGTAGATTCTCGAGCTGAAAAGGCTTATGTGTCACCTGTAAGATGTACTTTTTCAGCTTAAGGAACAATATGGTCCTACGTCTTTCATTTTTCCAATAATTTACTCAAGTTCTCGCATGTACTTCTCCAGGGTCTCCTCTGTGAGGACTTCCCCCTGAATTATGCAAGGCTCCCAGGGGCTTTCTTAGTGCAAAAGGATCCACCCTGTCAAACCTCAAAAAGAAAGAACTAGAAAGGTGATTAGTTTACTAGCAGTATTAGTCTTGTCCCTGCCACACAGCATTATGCTTCAGTGCTGGTCTTGTGCCTGCTGGTGGATGACTGCCTGTCTTCGTTAGCCCAGAGTCTCGTACTTGGCCTCTAAGATCAGACCTTTGTTGACTTGCATTCACTTATTCAACACAGTGCCAGGAGAGCTGGGTCTCACAGAGAATCCAGCTATCAGAATTTTGTGTTTAGTTCAGGTCACCAGTTTAAACTCACCCTCCCCTTTGGAAGGCGCCATCTTTTTGTAAACTGTATTGTCCTCTTCCACCAGAGGACAGGCCCACCTTGGTTGACCCTGATAGGCTACTGGACTTCATTTCTAAGAAAAAATGGGTAGAGGGTCTCTGTTCTTCTGTCCCAAGAAGTCCTTTCCTCAAGAGAAAGGTGCTAATGGCCCTTATATTTACATGATTAAGGAGGGGGCATTCAAAGGATTCCTTCATTAACAATGAAACTTGGGTCCTGATTTAGTTATTGTTTCCACCTAAGAACACAGACACCTGCTAAAACAATTTCTATATTGTACCTCACCATACATCCTGTGCCATCTTGAGTCAGAGGCATGACGAGTTAATTAGTAGAGGAAGCTGACTGATGAGAGAGAGAGAGAGACTTTCTAAGTTTGCATAAAGCTCCAGTTCCAGTGCATAAGACCTTGCTGTTCTTCTCGCCCTTCTTAAGTTCCACCCATGTTAGTAAGTGGCCACCTCTGTTTAGGAGTTCACATTGCAGGTCAAGGTTATATTCCAGGAGAAGGTAACTTAACAGTACAAAAGACTAATAAAAGGTAATTATTTCCATAATGATTAGTATGAAAAATTAATATACATTTCCAGAATCCCACCCTCCAATTCTTCATCCATTAACTGTCACAAACACTTTAAATAACACTACATGGTCTTGCAGAAATAATAAAGAAATTTAAAAAACTTTGTGTAACCATTCTTGAAAATGCTAATGTTGGGCTTGATGCTAGAATTTCTGGGGACTTCCCAGGTGGCACAGTGGTTAAGAATCCGCCTGCCAATTTTCCCAAAACAGGGGACACAGGTTCGATCCTTGGTCCAGGTAGATCCCACATGCCGCGGAGCAACAAAGCTCATGCGGCACAACTACTGAGCTCTGCTCTAGAGCCCAAGAGCCACAACTACTGAGCCCACATGCCACAACTCCTGAAGCCCACGCGAGCCCATGCTCCACAACAAGAGAAGCCACCACAATGAGAAGCCCGTGCCCTGCAACGAAGAGTAGCCCCGTCTTGCTGCAACTAGAGAAAGCCCGCGTGCAGCAACGAAGACCCAATACAGCCAATAATTAATTAAAAAAAAAAAGAATTTCTGAATGTTCTATGGAGAACACCAAAAGCAAGAACTATAAAATTTTTTTGGTGAAATGGCCATAGTTATGTAAAGGAGAAATGGGGCAGAGTTCTGTCACTATCCTCCACTGTCGAGCCTGCAGGTATCTCGGGAGCCAAAAGCAGTTGGGAGACACGGAGACGCATTTTTTCATAGGTTTCATGAAATATATATAATGTATATATGCTTTAAAATTATGAGTTGTTTGAAATATATAGAAAATGCAGAGAATAGTACCCATAAACCTCCCAGATTTGACGTATTTTTACTTTTTGCACCATTGTATCAGTTTCCTAGGGCTGCCATAACAGGTTACCACAAACTTCATGGCTTAAAACAACAAAAATTTATTCTCTCACAGTTCTGGATTCCAGAAGTCCAAAATCAAGATGTCAGCAGGGTTGGTTCCTTCTGGAGGTTCAGGGGGAGAATCTTTTCCATCCCATCACTAGTGGCTGCCAGCAATCCTTGGCGTTCCTCTGTGTGTCTTCTCCCCCTCTCTCCTCTTCTAAGGGTACAGTCAGCCCTTCGTATCCACGGGTTCCGCATCCACAGATTTAACCAACTGCAGATGGAAAATATTCAGAAAAAAATGTCTAGAAAGTTTCAAAAAGGAAAACTTAATTTGCCATACTCCTGCAACTATATACATAACATTTACATTGTATTTACAACTATTTACATATAATTTACATTGTATTAGATATTATAAGTAATCTAGAGATGATTTAAAGTATACAGGAGGATATGTGTAGGTTACATGCAAATACCACACCATTTTATATAAGGGACTTGAGCATCCCTGAATTTGGGTATCCGCAGCAGGTCCTAGAACCAGTCATCTGTGGACACCAAAGGATGACTACTCTTGTCATTAGATTTAAAGCCCACCCTAATTCAGGATGTTCTCATCTCAAGATCCTTAAATTAATTTCATCTGCAAAGACCTTTTTTCCAAATAGGGTCATATTCACAGGCTTTTTGTGGAACATATTTTTTGGGGGGCCACTATTCAATCCACTACAACTATTTACTTCAACTCTTACAAATAAATTGGCACAGATATCATTAAAATAACTTCCTCAACCTTCTTCTATTTCACTTCATCTGCAGTTGTAACAACAATCCTAAGTGTTGCTGCTCTGTAGGTTTAATACTTTTACTACCTTCATCTGCAAAGAATTTGCAGTTTTTTATGTATAGACACTATCTTTGTAAGACTAAAAGATTTCTGTAAATGATATCACCCTGTACATTTACTTTTGCAACTTGTTTTTTCACTGAATATTAATATTTTAAGATTTCCCTATGCAGATACATATAGCTCTGATTTACTTATTTTGACTATGGCATGAATATTCACAAATTATTTATCCATTCCTCTGTTGAAAGAGATTTACTCTTTTATGATTTGGGGTATTATAAACTTTGTGGTCAGGATCAACCCAGGATGTATCTCCCTATCCTTATATATACACACATGTGAGAATTTCTCTAGGATGGATACCTTGAAGTGGAACTAATAGTTGTTGTTGTTTTTTAATTTTATTTATTTATGTATTTTTTTTTTTGGCTGTGTTGGGTCTTCGTAGCAGAAGGTGGGCTTTCTCTAGTTGCAGCGAGTGGGAGCTACTCTTCGTTGTGGTGTGCGGGCTTCTCATTGTGGTGGCTTCTCTTTGTTGCGGAGCATAGGCTCTAGGCACGCAGGCTTCAGTAGTTATGGCACGCAGCCTCAGTAGTTGTGGCTCTCGGGCTCTAGAGCACAGGCTCAGTAGTTGTGGCGCACGGGCTTAGTTGCTCTGTGGCATGTGGGATCTTCCCGGACTAGGGCTTGAACCCGCGTCCCCTGCAATGGCAGGCGGATTCTTAACCACTGTGCCACCAGGAAAGTCCAATAGTATTTTGTTTTCTTTTTTTCCCCTCTATTTTTCTATTCTCTTGAAGAGAATATGTAGATATTACATATTAACTGTTGTTTCTTGAAGGTTTGCTAACACCAGGCTATAAACTGTCTGGGCCTTATTCTGTTTGGGGGAAGGATTTTTTTTTTCACTCTAATTTAATTTCTTTAATGCTGTAAGTATATTAAAGCTTTAAAATTCCCTTTTTAGTTAATTCTGGTTTTTTATATTTGTCTGGAAAATTTGCTACTTTATGTTCTCAAATGTTTGTGTTTATGGTTGTTCATAATGACGTGGAATTGTGGTTTTATTATATAAGGTCAAAAGATTGAATATTGGCAATTTCATGTGACGACATAATAATTTCTTGTGGCTTTAAATGTTCTTCCTTCCTTTGTAATTATGAACCCATTTCATTACTAATATCATTATTTGTACCTCCTGCATATTTTTGGTTTATCACCAAACATCTATTTTACTAGTCTTTCAAAATATAAGATTATCTCTGCTGTTTCTTCTTTTTTGCCGTACGCGGGCCTCTCACTGTTGTGGCCTCTCCCGTTGCGGAGCACAGGCTCCGGACGCGCAGGCTCAGTGGCCATGGCTTACAGGCCCAGCCGCTCCGCGGCATGTGGGATCTCTTCCCGGACCGGGGCACGAACCCGTGTCCCCTGCATCGGCAGGCGGACTCTCAACCACTGCGCCACCAGGGAAGCCCGTTTCTTCATTTTTTATTTCCTGAATTTCTAGTCTTGTTTTTATTTCTTCTCTTGCTGCCATCTTGTGACCTTTGAATTTACTCCGTTGCTCTTTTTCTAGATTCTTCAAGATTGAGCTCATGGCTTTTTAACACTTCTATTATCTGATATACATGCACTTAAGGCTATACTCTCCCAGATGTATCCAAATTTTACGGAGGCATTTTCATTGCCATTTGGTTCTACATATTTTTTATTTCTCTCTTAATTTTTTCTTTGAAAAGTAAATTATTTAAAAGTATATTTTTTAGTGTCTAAAATACATGAGGGTTTTGTTCATTTATTTACCATCTTTTTAATAATTCATTTAAAATTTTATTTAGAGAAAATATATCAATTTTTTGGTATTTCTCTCTTTTTTATGCCCTAATGTATGATTTATTTTTTAAAGAGTTTATGTGTGCTTGAAAAGAATGGGTATTTGGGGACTTCCCTGGTGGTGCAGTGGTTAAGAATCCGCCTGCCAATGCAAGGGTCACAGGTTCGATCCCTGGTCCAGGAAGAGCCCACATGCCACAGAGCCACTAAGCCCATGTGCCACAACTACTGAGCCTGTGCTCTAGAGCCTGTGAGCCACAACTACTGAGCCCGTACACCACAACTACTGAAGCCTGTGTGCCTAGAGCCCGTGCTCCACAACAAGAGAAGCCACCGCAATAAGCCTGTGCACCGCAACAAAGAGTAGCCCCCACTTGCCACAACTAGAGAAAGCCCAAGCGTAGCAACAAAGACCCAGCGCAGCAGCGAAGACCCAACGCAGCAAAAAGTATAAATAAGAATGGGTATTTTATAATTTTTATGGTGAAGTACTGTTTTTATGTGAAGCTGATAATTATGTAGTTCTAGTCTTCTAGAAGCTTACTGGGTTTTTTTGAGTCTTTGATCTATCAGTTTTGGATGGATGTATTAAAATCTACTATGATTCTAGATTTGTAAACTGATCCTGTTCATTTTTCCTTTTTATATTTTGAGGTTTGTCTATTAGGCATATACAAAGATGACAGTTATTTTCTCTTAGCACTTTTAAGACATTAATTCCATTTGCCTGTGACTTCTATTTTGTTGTCTATCCAGCTGTTGATCCACAGTAGGCAATTTGTCTTTCCCTGCTGTTAGTTAGTTTTTTGAGATATTTTCCTTTGTCTTTAATGTCCTGCTATTCCATTATGATGTTTCTAGGTAGATTACCCTACTTGGAAATCTTACAGAGTCCTCACACTACTGGTGCTGCCACTCAGCACCCATTCCCTGTGGCCAATATCCTGGTTTGGTCTTACCCTGAGCTATTGACAATTCTGGCTCTTATTACTCTGGTTTTGAGTTTTTGCTTTATTTCCATAATTCATTGTTTTCTTCTTTTTTTGTTGTTTTATTTCTCTTGCTTTTTTCTTTAATTTTTTCACATTAAAAAATGATTAAGTAATATTGTATCCAGCATTTTTATGTGATTATAGTAGGAAGAAGTTCTTTGTCAGCTCTGCTGTCCATACTGATGAATCAGAAGGGTCTGAAATCCCTTTTTTTTTTTAAGCTTTTTTCTGGCTGCATTGGGTCTTCATTGCTGTGCACGGGCTTTCTCTAGTTGCAGCGAGCAGGGGCTACTCTCTGTTGCAGTGCGCAGGCTTCTCATTGAGGTGGCTTCTCTTGTTGCGCAGCATGGGCTCTAGGTGCGCAGGCTTCAGTAGTTGCAGCACGTGGGCTTCAGTAGTTGCAGCATGCGGGCTCTAGAGCGCAGGCTCAGCAGTTGTGGCACATGGGCTTATTTGCTCTGCGGCATGTGGGATCTTCCCAGACCAGGGATCGAACCCGTGTCCCCTGCACTGGCAGGTGGATTCTTAACCATTGTGCCAGCAGGGAAGTTCTGAAGTCCTCTTTATTCTTCTGTGAGATCGTGAGAAGAAAATACAGAGTCAACTGCTTTCCACTAAGCGCCCAACATTGAGAATCAAGGAATAATATTCTCTTCCATCCAAAATCCCTGTCTGACTTAAGATCAGTATACTTAAAAAATGTGATGACTTACAGAATAAAATGTTTTGTAGAAGTGAGTGATGCCATTATGAAAGGACATATTATTATTCACATTTTATAGGGGAGAAACTGAGGCTCAGAAGCTAAATAACTTCCCAAAGACAGTAAGTGGGAGAACCAAGATTTTAAGCTATGATTCTGAGACCAAAGCACACATTTCCCCTACTATGTTGCCTCCTAGGAAATTGTAATCTTTATAACAAGAAGAGACATTTTAAAAAGGTAAGAATTAAAGAATCAGAATACATTTACGGGTTAAACTGTGTAGTACAGAAAAAACTATAAAAGGAAGATATCAAAGTGGAGAATATATATATATATATATATATATATATATATATATATCCTTCACTCCTGTTGAGAGAAACCAAATAGCTGCATGTCAGTTGAATGTATTCCTCACAGATAGAATTACCTGTTGAGAACAGTTTTGGAGGAGCTCAGCAGATGGCATTCCAAATGAGAGATGCCCACATGGACTGTGAAGGCTATAAGGGATTTCAAATGTCTGTGTCTGTCTCTCTGGTAAATGACATTGCTTTGGAAAGGGCGATTTTTTTTTTCTTTGTCTTTTAAAGGCTGTATCCACTTGTAAAGAGAGGCACATTTGCCTTATATGGATTGGATCTAAATCTGTGTGGACATCAGACTGTGTGTGGGAGTTGACCCAATGATATTGGGTGATTCTGAGGTTAGAGGTACTCTAGCTGATTTTTTTACTCTTAATATTTCAATTCTTACTTCTTCATAAGATAAAGGGATCTGACTTCCCAATCAAATACGATATTTCCTGATATAAAGCTGATGGTAAGAGATGTCTCAGGTTTTCATTCTAATGCTTTTTTGTTGTATATAACAGAAAACCCAACTAAAAGTGGCTAGACAATAAGGAATTAATTTTTCCACATAGGAATTCTGGAGGTAGAGTGATTTACAGGTTGGTTAATTTAAGAGCTCAGGAGTGTCATTAAAGACTGGCTCTTTCCCTGTGTTCTTGCTCCATCCCCAGTGTGTTGGGTTTTGTCCCCTTGCTTGTCTCATCATAGTTCTGAGATGGTTGCCTCACCTTCAGAAATCTTCCCCTCATACAGCAAAGGAGAGACATCAAAAAAGGGCAGTTTTTCCTCTCTCCCAGAAGCTACCACTCACCCCAGAAAAGTTTCTTTCACACCTTATTTGCTAGAAGTGCCTCACACACCCATTCCTAAACAATCAATGGCAAGGAAAATGGAGTTTCCACAATGGATTTTGCTAACAGAGGCTCATTCTTTGGGGCTGGAGAGGGCCTCCTTCACTGAGTACATGGTCATGGTAAGGCTGAACCAAATCAGGGTTCTACTGGTAAGCAATATGGGAGGGACTGGCTGTCCATAGGTAACCAATAATACTTGCCACACTTAAGTCTTGTTGGACTGGCGAAATGTGCTAACAATAGTTACCTTGGTCAATTGGTTTAAAAAGTGACTATTATTACTTAATCACCAAAGAACTATGAATGACATTTTGTTTTTAACCAGAAATACTTTCTCTTTTTCAATTCATGAAGCTTGCACCTATATCTCAAAAAACTACAGTTCTGGGGCTTCCCTGATGGCGCAGTGGTTGAGAGTCCACCTGCCGATGCAGGGGACACGGGTTCGTGCCCCGGTCCGGGAAGATCCCACATGCTGCGGAGCGGCTAGGCCTGTGAGCCATGGCCGCTGAGCCTGCGCATCCGGAGCCTGTGCTCCGCAACGGGAGAGGCCAGAACAGTGAGAGGCCCGCATACCACAAAAAACAAAAACAAAAAAAAAAACAAACAAAACAAAAAAATACTACAGTTCTTTCTGCTCAAAACATCATCCTTTTTTTTTATTATTTTCTTTTTCTTCTTCTTCTTTTTTTTTTTTTGAATGCGTTGGGTCTTAGTTGTGCCACACAGGATCTTCACTGAGGCGTGTGGGATCTTTTTCGTTGTGGCATGTGGGCTCCTACTTGCAGCATGCGGGCTTCTCCCCAGTTGTGGTGTACAGGTTTTCTCTCTCTAGTTGTGGTGCGGGGGCTCCAGAGCACGTGGGCTCCGTAGTTTGTGGCAGGGCTCTCTCGTTGAGGCGCGCAAGCTGTAGTTGTGGCGCGTGTGGGCTTAGGTGCCCCGTGGCATGTGGGATCTTAGTTCCCCAACCAGGGATCGAACCCACGTCCCCTGCATTGGAAGGCAGATTCTTTACCACTGGACCACCAGGGAAGTCCCCCCTTTTCTTAAAAATAAAATAAAATAAAATAAAAATTTTCACCACTCCAAACGAGTGAATCTTTTGTCCGTTGTTAATCACTGTACCTACTTCTCTGGCCACAGAGCTGAGCATGTGACTCAGGATGGCCATAGTGATTGGTCTATGATGGGCACACGGCTCAGGCTAGGTCAAGTGTCTTCCTCAAGAGTCTTCTACCTGGAGATGGAAGAAAATAATCATTTTTTTGAGGGTTACGGTGGGAGTCACATACAGAATTATAAAGCCTAGACACAAATGCAGCCATGATTCTAGATGATATTAGGTTGGCCAAAATTTTCATTCGGGTTTTTCCATATCATCTTACAGAAATAGTTATAGCTGTCCTGAAACGATGAGGTCACATGCAGATAAAAATAGAAGCAAGGTTTGGGGTGGA
>NW_020175365.1:249567-416911 GCF_003031525.2 Neophocaena asiaeorientalis asiaeorientalis | reverse complement strand
GAAAGAGGGAAAGAGAAAGAAAGAAGGACAGAAAAAGGAACCCACCTGCACTGTTGGTGAGAATGTAAATTGGTGCAGCCACTATGGAGAACAGTGTGGAGGTGCCTTAAAAAGTTAAAAATAGAGTTACCATATGATCCTGCAATCCCACTCCTGGGCATGTATCTGGAAAAAACTCTAATTCGAAATGGTACATGCACCCCAGTGTTCATAGAGGTGCTATTTACAATAGCCGAGACATGGAAGCAACCTAAATGTCCACCGACAGATGAATAGATAAGAAGATGTGGTATATATACACAATGGAATATTACTCAGCCATAAAAAAGAATGAAATAATGCCATTTGCAGCAACATTGATGGACCTAGATATTATCATATTAAGTGAAGTAAGTCAGACAAAGACAAATATCATATGATGTCATATGTGTGGAATCTAAAAAAATGATACAAATGAACTTATTTACAAAACAGAAATGGACTTACAGACAAGAAGACAAGAATACAAACAAGACAAGAAGACAAACTTATGGTTACCAAAGGGGAGAGCTGGGGGTTTGGGGAGATAAATTAGGAGTTTGGGATTAACATAGACACACTACTATATAAGATAGATAACCAACAAGGACCTACTGTATAGCACAGGGAACTATACTCAATATCTTGTAATAACCTATAATGGAAAAGAATCTGAAAAAGAATATATATATATATAAGAATATATATATATATAACTGAATCACTTTACTGTGCAGTTGAAACTAACACAACATTGTAAATTAACTACACTTCAATTAAAAATAGAAGGAAGGAAGGAAGGAAGGAAAGAAGGAAGAAAGGAAGGAAGAAAGAGAGAAAGAAGCAGAAAAGGAAGAAAGAAAGAAGGACAGAGACAGAGACATGGTAGTGTCTGATTCACTGAACCCCTCATTTCTGCCGTTTTTTGAGGTTTGGTGTTTTGGACCAATAAACTCTTTTTTTTTTTTGCGGTACGCGGGCCTCTCACTGTTGTGGCCTCTCCCGTTGTGGAGCACAGGCTCCAGACGCGCAGGCTCAGCGGCCATGGCTCACGGGCCCAGCCGCTCCGCGGCATGTGGGATCTCTTCCCGGACCGGGGCACGAACCCGTGTCCCCTGCATCGGCAGGCGGACTCTCAACCACTGCGCCACCAGGGAAGCCCTAAACTCTTTTTTATTTAAGCTAATTTGAATTATATTACTCTTAATTGCAACAGGAAGAATCCTGACTAAACAGAGTCTTTTAGTTATCTAAACTATATAGTTGAGGAGGATCAACATTCAAATTGTACAATGGAGGCACTGTATCAGTCAAGGTCCAATCAGGAGGCAGAAACCATACAGTAATTTGAGCAGAGGAAGCTTAATATAAAGAATTATTAACCATAATAGAGGATCAGAGTAATGAGGGAATGGGTAGTAAGAGGTAAGGAGAATTTTAAATAATATAGGAATAGCAGATGTAATGGAGCAGCCACTACCCCTAGGGCTGAGTTAGAGTAATCATGGAAGAGTCTGCCAGCCCCTCTAGGCTGAGAGCCAGACCTTGTTCAACTGGGCGGGCTGTATGACTCACTGAATGGCAGAGAAGTCCCTGTGGTGCCATGTTAGGGCAACTTGCTGGAAATACACCTTCCTCAGAAAAGTTTTTAAAGGAGAGGTATCTTGCTGGAGGCAGTCCACTACAAAACATTCCGAGTGGAGTGCCAAGGTAGACTGCTGGCTAATGGGTACTGCTGACCACCGCCCACTGCAGTAGCCCAGTTCTGGAGAAAACTCACCTATCGCTGGTTGCCAGAGAAACCACCTACACTGTAGGAGCCTGCTGCAAGGCACACAGGAGCCAGCAAGAAAAACATCTTCCTGAAATGTCTCTCCAGCAGCTCCTAATGACAAAGCTTAACATTATGTCAATTGGCAAAGGAAACAATTTTAAAGGGCTCAGCTTCATTTTTGTAGAGCAGGCAATGAACAGTGAATTTGGAGCTGAGAGGCAATAAATTGAGAAGTGGCAAAGGTATCTTACTGGAATGTCTTGAGAACCCCATAATGTGCTGAGTCTGGGGTCCAAGAATAAAGATTGCCTTACTTGACCTTGAAGAGACACGCAATTTTAAGAGTGTTTCAGGGTAACTGTTCCTTAAGCAATTTCTTTCAGCAATGAAAAAATGAGACTCAGGGCCATTCAACTCACTTTATGTTTGTTACATAAGCAAACTGAACACCAACAGAAGATTCTGACATGGCATAGATTTTGTTGGATAGCTTATCCCCTGCCATGAAAGGCAGTACAGCTTGTCAAAATCATTTGGTAATTTTGTTAGTCTAGGGCTTAGAGAAAAACATTCTCCTTTACAGGGAAGAGGATACTACATCATGGACAGCATGCAGGTTCTAGAGTTGAAGCTTCATTTGGCCCTTTACTAGTTATTCAGTCTTGTGCAGGATACTCAACCATTCCTTCTTCCATTTCTTTCATTTATAAACTGATTATAATAATAGTCTCTCCCCCAGTGGTTGCTTTGAGGATTGAATGAGTTAATATGCTCAGTTGCTTAGAACAATTCCTTACCTCATAGTAAGTGGTTGGTAAATGGTAGCTATTATTATTAAAATCAGACCCTGGAAAATACAACCACCAGAGAGGGCTATAAAAGAAGACAAGGTTAAATCATTTGCAAACCCAAACTCTCATGTGCTTTAAATCTTGATGCTATTCTCTACCAAAAGACCTCTTCTAAGTGGGTAAGACAAAGAGAGAGGAGAGGTGAGAGGACACACACACACACACACACACACACACACACTATGGGCCCCATTCATCCACTGTTTTCTTGGTCCCTCAATAACAAAGTGACCAGTTTCTGCTCTATTTTCCCATGCTCCTGATTAGGATTTACTTGACTGAAGAACCCAACATTCTTTGATTTCTATAGTGAAGTCTAGGTCAGTGGCAAGAGGAGTCCCTATCCTCCTCAGCTGACATTTTCTCAGAGAAAAGAGCAGCTCTGTTCTGATTTTATTGTGTAACAGATGATTGATAAAGTGAATAGCCATTGTGTCAGTTTAAATTATGCTTTCTATCTTGACCCTAAACAAAAAATTGCAAAAGATCCTCTCTTCAAATTGCTTTGCTCAGAAGTACCCTCCCCATGAAGCTTTTCCTTCTATTCATGGACCCCAAAATGCAGCAGTGGGACTGGGGGGAAAAGAGCCTGGGAAAGGGAAGGCCTATGGCAGTGGGGGCAGGGTAATTTGCTGACTTGAAATAAGGAAGTGGCTGACTGTGCGAATTCCAGGTGGCAGAACAAAGACCCAAGAGTAGAAGTGAGGGGAAGATTTTGGCTGACTGTTAGGTAATATTTCCTGATAGTGTCACTCTAAAACAAGATGGGCCACTGTACTAAGTAGTGACTTCTCCAAAGGAGACATGTTCAGGTGCAAGTGATGGATATTGCAGAGCAGATTCCTGCCTTGGTGGGGAGAATGGATGAGGTGACCTCTAGACTTTCTATGATTCCATGACACTTGATGGGACAAAGGGATAGCTGTGCTCTGACAATCAGTCTTATAGAGAGCTACTGGATAATGGTTACTTGTTCAAAGGCTTGGGCATAAACCAATTCTTATTTGGGTATTCTGACTGACCAGACATTGTCAAGCCTTTCATTACTTAATCCTCTCAGCAAGCCACTATCAATTATTATTCCACTTTTACAAAAAAAGAAACTGAGGCTCAGAGAATTTAGGTTGCCCGCCTTAATTAAAATCCAGTCTCAGCTGTCTTTGAAGACAGCATTCTTAAACACTTTACTAAACAGAAACACTGTTTACAAATATGTAAACATATTTTAGATACTATACAAAATTAAGCAGTCAAATAAATTCAGATACAAAATTTTGTTACTATGTCATTAACAGCCATTCCTTAACAAAATCTTGATTTTTCTCATTTACTTTTCAGAAAAACCTTCCCCACTCCCCACCACCACCACCCCTCAGTTTTAAAGCTTTCAGGCCCATGGCATGCTATGAAAAAAATCACTCTTTAAAAATCATAATAGACATCACGGTGTTTCTCCTTTTGCATAAGCTAATTCAGAATTTTGAATAGTATGACTTCCATGTCTTTAAATTGCATCAATCTTTCTCTAATATCCCCTTTCCTTGCTCTTTCTGCTCAGGAAAAAAATCATGTTCTTATAGGGGAGGAAAAAATTTCCTTTCTATCCTTCTAGGTTCTGTGGCTGGCCTAAGAATTAAATTGACATAAGACAGATTAACAGGAGGAAGACATTTTTAAAATTATGGGCAAAGGAGCTTCACAAAAGTATGAGTGAGGCTGAAAAGGCAGTTTCTTTCAAAAGCATCTGAAGAAGAATATATACGTATGTGTGTGTGTATATATATATATACACATATACATGCATATATAACTGAGTCACTTTGCTGTACACCTGAAACTAACACAACATTGTAAATCAACAATGCTTCAATTAAAAAAAGCAGCCAGACAATTAAGACACATATCTTCCTGAGCTGAGGAAAGAGACAGGTGTCTGGGGCTTCTAGGTGGTGGAGGGGGTGAGGCAATTTCTGGGAAGGTGAGAGGAGGAAATACATGGTAAATAATGAATGCCTTGTTATGCAAATAAGCCACTCAGGGGAAAAAGTTATTTCTGGTAGTAATTCTCTTCCTGGTCCGGTTACCCTTTCTAATGAAAATTTCCTTTATAAATGTAGATTTTCCTCCTACAAATGGAGAAATTTACACTTACTTTTCGGTAGTTAAGGGAGGGGGGTGGGCATTTAAAAAGCTTTCCTGAGGTTGCTGGGCCTTCAGCTAAAAATCCCCATGCCAAAGTGGCATATTTTGGGGTGGCATGTTTTGAACCCCTTTACTCTCCTGGGCTGTCCAAAGTCTGTGTCTAACCACTTTGTTTCCTTTTAACAGGAAACATTTTCCCTAGTAACCAAATTACTAATTCACTCAATTAACTTCCTCCTTCATTACTTCTCAGTTGGTTTAAGTGACTTCTTTGCTAAACCCTGCAGTTTTACAATCTGCTCTGGCCAACCTGTACCTTCAAAGAGAGTTTTTAGTTTAATCAAAATTTTAAATACTTCTTAACAGAAAAGAACCATTTAAAAATTAAGTTATCTATGATGAAGGCATAGGCATAGCTAGTCCATACACCTCACTTGATTTATCTTCTCAAAAATGGTGCTATTAATAAAACTGATATAAGTTGAATCTGATTTTCTCCTTTCCCCATAGGAAGGCGATGAAGCATCTGACTAAGGGCCTGAAGCCCATGATTTAATGAATGGTAGTGAAACTGTACAACTCAGATTGGGACTTGAACCCACTATCTTTTAATTGATATCACACACCTGGTTTCAGGACTTAATGAAGCTCAGGTTCTTTATGTCTGGTTGCAGAAAGAATTCAGTGAGAGATAAAGTGATAGGTAAGAATTGGATTTACGTAGAGAGATATACATTCAATAGACAGAATATGGTCTGTCTCAAAGGTGAGAATGGCCCAGGGAGAAACACACTTCACAGAGTGTGGGCCATCTCAGAAGGTAAGCGGCCTCAAAATATGGGTTGGTTACTTTTTTATGGGCTGGGTAATTTCATAGGTTAATGAGTGGGAGAAATATTCCAAGTACTTCAGGGGAGGGGCAGGGATTTCCAGGAATTGAGCCACCACCCAATTTTTGGCCCCTTATATTCAGCCTCGGAACTGTCATGGTGCCTGTGGGTGTGTCATTTAGCATACGCTAAGGCATTACAATGAGCTCATAACGAAGCTTAAGGTCCACTGGAAGTCGAATATTCTGCCATCTTGGGCCTAATCAATTCTAACTAGTTATGTCGTATCCTCAAGGACAGTGTCATTCTTTTAAAGGTTGTGCCCTGCTCCCTTTCCTCCTGTTTCATTAGGAATTCATTAAAATGTAACAAGTGAGAAACTAGTAGAAAACTTAAAAATCAACCGGAGACTCCATTTCTTCTATCTTACAAATATGGGATAGCAAGCTCACACTTCACAGTCAATAGCTTATATATTTAATGCTGAAGAGTGTATAGTTTTCAAAAATATATGTAATCCAAATAGGAATTCATCACATCCAACTTCAATTTTCATGATAATAACATATAAACACACTACAAATAGTCTTTTTTAATATTCTTCATAATTTGTTCCCTATTTTTGCTGTAGCAAAGCAAAAATTGAAGGATCATTACACCTTGAGGCAAATGAATAATTTCTAAAGGAGATTTTGAGAAAGCTTTTTGGGAAAGCAACTTTACGGGATATTTCAGGAGAGTTTTGGGTACCTGGCTCAGGGAAGTTTGTTTCATTGTCTAACTTCCTAGCTTTATAAATCAAATTAATTGTGTTGGATTGTGGTATAATAAAAATATATGTTCGGACTTTGTCCCCAGTTTCTGGCACAGAGCTCCTAAAACACTGGGAAATTTCCTGAGTGATAGGAGTCTTTTGTTGTTCCTAAGGCACCCCTTTCACACATATCAGAGTCTGTACTAATGAGATGACTTAAGGTGGGGCCCCTAGATAGTTTCAGAAAGCCCAAACAAGTATTAGTGGGTTGCAACTTTCAGCAAACCCTCCCCTCCAGGGAGGGGATGGGGGCTGGAGATTGAGTTCAATCACCAATGGCCAATGATTTAATTAATCTTGCCTACTTAATAAAACTTCAGTAAAAACTCTTGAACATTGAGATTCAGAAATTCCGGGTTGGTGACTCAGATGTGCTGAGAAGGAAGGCATGAAAACTCTGCACCAACCCCAACCCTACTTCCAATACCTTCCCCTATGGATCACTTACATGTGGCTGTTCCCGAGTTGCATCCTTTACAATAAAGCAATAAACAAAAGTAAAGCTTTTTCCTAAGTTCTATGAATTGCTCTAGCAACTTATCATATCCAAGAGAGGGTAACGGGAACCCCTGAGTCTGTAGCCAAGTCAGATGTAAGTGCAGGTAGTCTGGGGACCAGGGACTTGGGACTGGCATTTGAAGTGGGGATGGTTTGAGGTACTAAGCCCTTAACTTGGGTCTGCACTACCTCTGGATAGTGTCAGAACTGAGTGAAATTGCAGGATACTCAGTTGGTGTGGCAGAATTGGAGAATTGGTGTTGGAATGACATATTTGTTGTTGGAAAGAAAGCACACATTTGTTGTCAGAAAAAAACATGCATGAATGTATGCAAGGTTTGTGTCCCCTCAAAATTCAAATGTTGAAACTGTAACCCCCCAATGTAATGGCATTTGGAGATGAGGTCTTCCGGAAGTAACTAGGTCATGAGAGTGCTGCCCTTATGAATAGGATTAGTGACCTTATAAGAAGATGAAAGGACCAGAGCTTTCTCTTTCCACCATGTGAGATTACAATGAGAAGTCGCCAGTGTGCAACCCGGGAAAGGGTTCTTACCAGGACCTGACCATGCTGGCACCCTGATCTTAGACTTCCAGATACCAGAACTGTGAGAAATAAATGTCTGTTGTTTATAAAGTTTATGGTACTTTGTTATAGAACTAAGACAGGATCCATTTTCTCCCAACTGACCAGATGATGCCACCTTGCAGCATTTGTATCATTATGATGAACTGCTTGTTTACCTGTCCGTCTGACCCACTAGACTGTGAGCAATTGGAAGACTGAATTGGGCTTTAATGCATCTGCATTCCCAAAGCTACATATCTTAGGCAAATCTAAATTCTATGGGCATAAAACTTATACAATTTGGGGAAGAGAAGATTCTTCAAAGGAACACAAAATTAGGTGAGAAGAAACCACAACAAATTACAAATATAAAAAGCTGATAAATACCATCAAATTTATAAAAATAAAATATTTTTATTTATTAACTGCTTGACACATCTCTATGATACAATTTTTCCTACTTTTTTGACTTGTACTCTTTGATTACCTCTTTCTTGCGACAACAATTTATAAGTTCATTTTCTATAGTGATTAGAAAGACAGTTCATGCTTTTCCCTAGTGTGGTTGATCAACATGTTATTCTTTGAATTGACCATACTCATATTAACCAGTGTATCATCAATGGCTCTGCACCTTCAGGTCACAGCAGAAGGTGACTTGGCACAATGAAGGGTAGGAATATACCTACCAGCCATTCCCATGCTGGCACGGCGAGCAATAACTTTAAGTATTCACAGAAATGACTGCCAACTACATGAATTTTTACCACTAAACTCAAAATGTGTTCCTAACTTAACTTCCCTTAGTTGAATCCCTGAAATGACCACAGACTCTCCAAGGTCATCAGACACAAGGAAAACTTATGATAGAAGGGATGTCAGATTGGAAAGAGATAATAGTCTTAACCAATTGTGGTTAAAATATTTTACTTTTCCAAATTTTGCAAAAATACATAACCAGTGAATATATATTGCTAGGTGTACCCCTGGAAGAGGTCCATGAAATTGTGTCCCTGAAGATCAAGCTTTTTTGGCTTCATATCAAATTTTCCACTCCCTGGCATGGTGCCAGGCACAAAATAGGTACCTAACAAGTACCCAAAGAGTGCACAGTGAATGAGAGAGTTCATCTCTGTGCAGCCTGTTGAAGGGCAGTAATGATAACATAGGAAGGGAAGGAGTAAGGCCAGTAATGATAACATAGGAAGGGAAGGAGTAAGAGTAAGTGCTTTGAGTTAATTATTCTAAGAAGTCAGGGATTGTCTGATCTTTCCTTTTAAACATTTGTTCCAATGTAGTAAAAGAAATAAAAGGTTCTTCCGGTTAAAAACAGTGAAGTGATTAAATCCTAACAGCTCTGAAAATAACTTTTGTAGCACATACCTCATAGTCTCTTCTTGCTGCGTAAAAGCAAAGAGAGGGCTGGCAAATCCACTGGAAGATCAGGAGGCCTTCCAATTCCCTGCTGTCTTGATTCTGAATATCCCGCTAGTCACTTAGCCTTATCACCTCAGTGAGTATCTCGACAATTTGGGGCATTCTTTAAAAACTTTGATATGATAAGGTCTTTCTCATTTTCAGATCAGGGTTTAAGTTTTATATTCATCAAATTAAAATGTGAAAAGAAGCTTTTAAAATTTTAATTGGCACTCATAGGCACTATCAGGAGAATGCCTTCACAAACTGTTTAGGGAACATTTCTGATCATGAAAATAACCAACATTTCCAAAGCTTGAAAGGATAACTTTAAGAGTTCATATAGGACTTCCCTGGTGGCCCAGTGGTTAAGAATCTGCCTGCTAACGCAGGGGACATGGGTTTGAACCCTGGCCCGGGAAGATCCCACGTGCCGTGGAGCAACTAAGCCCATGTGCCACAACTGCTGAAGCCCGCGCGCCTAGAGCCTGTGCTCTGCAACAAGAGAAGCCACCACAGTGAGAAGCCTGTGCACCAAAACAGAGAGTAGCCCCCGCCTGCCGCAACTAGAGAAAAGCCTGCGCGCAGCAATGAAGACACAATGCAGCCATAAATAAATAAATAAATTTGTTTTTTAAAAAAAAGAGTTCATATAAAAGCCGACCCCATCCTAATAATTTGGGCCACTTACACCCTAGCTGAAAAATCAGCTCTTTGCTAATGTTATGGAGTATGGTAGAGGTATATATTGTTGTGTGGTTTATTTTTTCCTCTTACAGCGTCAGTTCTGGGTTGTGCCCCAAGTTATGACTTAGGGGGGCAAGTGGCTATGACCTCGTTGGAAGTCAGAAGTGGGTTTTGGGTTTTAGCAAGAACAAGTCCAAAGTCTGAGAAACTAAAGCTAATAAAAATAGACTAGATGGCCAATAAGCACATGAAAGTATGCTCAACTTTGCTAATTATTAGAGAAATGCAAATCAAAACTACAGTGAGTTATCACCTCACGCTGGTCAGAATGGCCATCATTAAAAAGTCTACAAATAATAAATGCTGAAGAGGGTGTGGAGAAAAGGGAACCCTTCTACGCTGTTGGGGAGAATGTAAATTGGTGCAGCCACTATGGAAAGCAGTATGGAGGTTCCTCAAAAACTAAAAATAGAGTTGCTATATGATCCAGCAATCCCACTCCTGGGCATATATCAGGAGAAAATGCTAATTCAAAAAGATACATGCACCCCAATGTTCATTGCAGCACTATTTACAATAGCCAAGACATGGAAGCCACCTAAATGTCCACCAACAGATGAATGGATAAAGATGTGATATACAGATATATATATATATATCCATCTCTATCCATTCTCTCTCTCTACACACACACACACACACACACACACACACACACACACACAGACACAGGAATATTACTCGGCCATAAAAAAAGGATGAAATAATGCCATTTGCAGCAACATGGATGGACCTAGAGACTATCATACTAAGTGATATGATATCACTCATATGTGGAATCTAAAATATGATACAAATGAACTTATTTACAAAATAGAAACAGACTCACAGACATAGAAAACAAACTTACAGTTACCACAGGGGAAATTTGGGGGCAGGGGGAGGGATAAATTAGGAGTTTGGGATTGGCAGATGCAAGCTATCGTGTATAAAATAAATAAACAACAAGGTCCTATTGTATAGCACAGGACACTATATTCAATATCTTGTAATAAACTATAATGGAAAAGAATATGAAAAAGAATATGTATATATATGTATAACAGAATCTGTTAGCTTGCTGTACACCAGAAACTAACACAACATTGTAAATTAACTATACTTCAATAAAAAAAAATAATAGAATAGGCTATTTAAAGGATAAGAGGCCACAGACAGGAACACTGGGAACATACCCAGGCTATAGGTCAGTTCTGCTGGATGCGTATTTGTAGTTTCTCCAACATCAGGTAGTCAAACATCTCCCCTTAAAAATCCCACATAAGAGATATCTATTGTCATCGATGTTTATACTCAGCATCTGAAACTCTCTCCTCTGTTTGGGGAATGAATGTTATGTTATGAGTCTCAATGGGAAACAGTGCCTACTTCTCACTGTAGAGGCAGAAAATGCCAAATGCTTATTTCCCAGCTTCCATATTGGAAGGTTGTGCCACAGCATGGGTAATGCCAATGAGAAATACCTGCCTCAGTGACCCAAAAGTGAGAGTCCCCCCACTTTTTTTTTGCAGGGGATGGTGGCATCAGCAGCAACATCAGTTGTGGGGGCAGCCTCGGGTGACATGGTTTTAGCCATGGTCCTGGCTGCTTCCTGCCCTCCTTATTCTTACCCATTTTTCATTTGTGGGAGTTGCTCAATATTGTTTCAAAATTTTTCTTTCTCACACACTCCCTTAAAAAAATTTTTTTTTCTCTTAAATCAGCCAGAATTAGTTTTTGTTGTGTGAAACTCGTGACCAAATTGTAGTTCAGACACCTCGGACACAGGTAAGCAGCTATTTTAGGGGGTTTGAAGGGCACTTTGAAATTTTCATTAGTCCTCTTAAGTATTTAAATATGACTCTATCCTAAATTTTAAACCTTAAAAAGAATGTTGACATCTATTATGATCATTGACCCTCACTGTAACACTTAAATAATTGGTGCACACATTATGAATCCAATTTTACAGCTTAGGAAACTGAGGCACAGAGAACCAGAGTGCTCTGCCCAAGTAACAAATCCACTTAATGGCAAAGCTGAGAATGTTGAAACCCAGTCCCAGATCTTTCTCTTTTTTCTTTACTAAATCTTTATTGTGAAAGCAAAAGAAAAGCAGAGAGAAAGGTCCAGCACCAGAACTCAATTCATATGAAGAGCAGAAAGGTAAAGACCAGCATCAAAACGACTTGAGGCAGCTGCTTCTGTCAAGGCAGCCCCTCAACTCAAAATAGGACGTGAAGGCAGCAGAAAGGGCTTTCAGGTCCCTCACTGTCTTCTGCTGCTAAAAAGACACCTCAAGAGAGTTCTCCTTTTCCTATGGCCAGCTTAGACTGTGGCCGATTGGGAAGTAGAGTGACAAGATAATCAATCATCAATTTTCTGTGTTTAAGAATGACCTCTGTGAGGTTATCTTAAGGGGAGCAATTACTGCTAAAAACACAGTCATGGAGTAGTAATCAGAAAGGCTTTCTCTAATAAAACGACCAAAGGAGATATTTGTACTGAATAACATACTTAAAACAAACCTACGTTGCAGAGTACATTTCAGTTTCCTCCTAATGCTTCTGCTTTATATAAAACTCAACTCTGTAAAGAGTAACTTGAACAATCAGAGCTCCCAGGATATCAACTCCCAAACAGTCGTATGCGTTTAATGAGAACTTCAAGGAATGTTCCTTAATTTGGAAGAGGTGCTGTCTATAGGCAACGATTGTAGTTATTGCAGGAAACCACTGAGAGTTCAGCTGTTGTGTTAAAAACAAACGGTCGGATTCCATCTTGGAGTTTCTCACAGATTATGTTCTATTCACACTGACAAAAAACAAAATGCTTTGGGAAGTTATTTTTTTGTGCACTGCTTTAATTCCGGTTTTTGTCTAAATTAGTTTAAAAATGTGTAGCTGATCCTTTATTTCCTCTATCACCCAGCCGCAGATGATAAACTGCAAATTGAGCGCAATGTAGAGAGCAACTGCTGTCTCTGGTCGTCTGTGGAAGGCTGGGGAATAAGTCTAGCAAAAGGGAAAGTCTAATTTTTTCTTTTTAATAAAGCTTTTATTTTAAAACAGTATTAGATTTACAGAATTATTGTGATGATAGTACAGAGTTCCCATATACCCCACACCCAATTTCCCCTATTGTTAGCATCCTACATTAGTATAGTACATTTGTTACAATCAATAAATCAAAATTGATATATTGTTATAAACCAAAGTCCATAGTTTATTCTGCTTTCCTCAGTTTTCCGCTAATGTCCTTTTTCTGTCCCAGGATCCCATCCAGGACACCACATTATATTTAGTTGTTATGTCTCCTTGGGCTCTTCTTGGCTCTGACAGTTTCTCAGTCTTTCCTAGTTTTAAAGACCTTCTGAGGAGGACTGGTCAGGCATTTTGTAGAACATTCCTCAAATGAGATTCGCCCAATGTTTTTCTCATGTTTACACTGGGGTTATGGGTTTTGGGGAGGAAAACCACAGAGGTCAAGTCCCATTCTCACTGCATCCCACAATCGACACAACCTGTCACTGTTGAAGTTTGGAGAGTCCACTTTTTCTCTCATTCTTAGATACCTTCTTGCAGGTCCCCCAATAACACTCACTTGCTTTCTTTTCCAATTACTGAATTATTATAATTTCAAAAGTAAAATTGAAGATCCAGTATTCAAAGGTAGAGAGAGCACCTAAGGTAGGCAGGAATTCTATAAATTCCAAACCTGTAACATAGGAGGTGGCAGAAAGAGAAGCCTTCTCGTCTAAGCCTCTGCCTTCCTATTGTTCCCCTGACAAATCAAATCACCTCAGACTGAAGAGGCACTTCCACGTCAGCATATAAACCAGGTGATACTGTCAGTAAAGGACAAGAGGAATTGCCAGTTGTGTCAATCATACTGTCCAGTATATTTTTATACAGCTTTCGTTTGGCTAAATATAGTTGTAATCCATTTCTGTTGCTAAGCATCATATTTTTATTAGGCGAGGTACTCTATTTGAAAACGCAAACGGAGTCTGAGTCTTGTAGTGAAGAGCCTGGGAAAAAAGGGGCAGACTCTAAATGTCAATGACTTTGGTATGTTTGAGCTTCCAGATGAGTGTGGTACAGTTTCCTAAACCTACCTTACAAATGAGTCCGGGGAGTGACTCATCTTGCAGCCTCCTTGATTTTATTGCCATCTCTGTGTGTCTTATTTCACACATCTTTCCTGTCAGCTATAGAGAGGCTGAGCTACGGCTATGGCTGCTGAGCTGTGTCTCTCCACAGTCATGTGGTTCAGATGACAACAAAACAAATAGCTCACTCAGATGAGCAAGGGCTCTCCAGAGCAGGGTGATCTGTAGGAGAGGGGAAACCAAAATCTATTTAAAATCCTTCCTCGTGAAGAGATGCTGGGAATATATTAGACAGTGCAAGGAGTCTACGGGTTGCTAAAAATTGCAGCAGGTGACCCATGGAGGTTTATGTAGAAAATTCTTCTCTGGCAGTTGAAGAAAAGCAGAGTGGATGTTTGTCTATCTCAGTGGCTTAAGAATAAACTTCTCTGAAACAGGCATAGGCTAAATGTATTAGTCCGGGCTCCTAGTTGCAAATCAGACACCAACAGTAGGTCCTTTAAGCACAAAAGGAATGTTTTTGCAGAGCTCAGCAAATTGACCTGCCACTTACTTTTGTATGGCCCGAAAGTCAAGGAAAATTGTTACATTTTAAAATATTGGATAAAATTTTTTTAAAAAGAATGATATTTCCTGACCCATAAAAATTATATGAAATTCAAACTTCAGTATCCATAAATAAAATGTCATTGGAGCCCAGTCACACTCATTTGTTTACATATTGTCTTATAGCTGCTTTCATGCTACAGCAGCGGAATTGAATAGTGACAAAGACTGTGTGACCCACAAAGCCTGAAATATTTACTAATGTCTTAGCTCAGGCTGCCACAATAAAATACCATAGACTGAGTATCTTAAACAACAGAAATTTATTTTCTCACAGTCCTGGAGACTAGAAATCCAAGATCAAGCTGCCAGCATTGGTTGATTTCTGGGGAGAGCTCTCTCCTTGGGCTGCAGAAGGCTGCCTTCCAGCTGAGTCCTCCCATGGAGGAGAGAGAGAGAGAGAGAGACAGATAGCAAGCTCTCTGGTGTCTCTTTTTATAGGACACTACACCCATCATAAGGGCCCTATTCTCATGACCTCATCTAAGCCTAATTATTTCCCAAAGCCCTATATTCAAATAGCATCATATCGTGGGTTAGGACTTCAACATATGAATTTTGGGAGGACACAATTCAATCTGTATAACTAACAATTCCTTTACAGAAAAGGTTTGCTAATCTCTGTACTAAAGGATATTAGGACACACACAGACTCTCCCAAGAGTGCCAGAAAACCATGCTACAAACTGTGTTGGAGGCAACAACTGGGAAATTCACAAAACACACTGCAAATTGGTTTAGGGAGACTCTACCACCCCAAGGTGCTGCTAATACTCCCAGCACCAGGCACTGGACAGGACTGCTAGAGGCCTTGGCATTGCTGCCTCTGTAAACTGGGGTGTTGCTCTTTGCACCCTACCAGAATGCATTCAGCCAGTGTCTGCTACTTGCACACAAGCTTTTGATTCAAAGTCTGGTGTGGGTGAAGCTGATTGGTGTATCCCAGATCATATGTCTGTGTTACCTACAGCTGCAAGGGATGCTGAGACAATGTGAGCTTCTGCAGGGAAGTGGGTGGGAAACCCATGATGTGGCAAATTCTCTAAAGGTACTATCTAACAGTAAGTCACAATGTTAAAATGACTTCTTCCTACATTGTTTGTCCTCCACCACTTCCCCTGAGAATTGTTACCTCTGGAATAAACCCCTCTTCTCCATGGGAAATATCCCCACGTGGCATCCCAATATTTGACTTCCTGGATCCAGAGATTGTTTCTAACAAAATTCCCATTTTGGGTAAAAGTGGGGCTCAGTGATGAGGAACCTCTCTGCAATGGCATAATACGCTGTGTCTCTCCCTCCTTCCCTTATTAAATTCTCTGTACCAGAGATGAGTTGCTATCAGTGTTTCCCACTTTGGAATTAGGATCTGCCTCCTCTATCTGGGTCAGAATTTACTTTAATTCTTTCTTATTACAGCAACATGGGAACTCTGGGAGAACTAGAAAGAAAAAACTCAAAGGGTTTCATATTCCCCTTATTCTTTTTAAAATACCATGTGAGGAGAACCTCCACTTTTAGCCAAGATGGGGTAACAGGGACCAGATTTGGCTGCCATTCCAGAACAACCAGATTTTCCCCTTTCCACCAACACCCCCACCCCAAACCTGAAAAAATAAACAACCCAAAATATATAAAACAATGGTTTTCTAAGCACTGGACATCAGGCATTGAAAGATACAAGATGAGCCCTATGATTGACCTTGAGAGAGATTCTAGATAATAGTGCAGGGAGGAGGAACCCAGAAGGAGTATGGCAGACTCTTTGAGTTGAGAAGAACAAGCTGAGAGTCCTAGGTGATCAAGAAGGCTGGAGTTCGAGGGAGGAAATTGTTCCACAGAGAGAGAACTTTGGAAATCTGCAGAGATTCCCACTTGAGCATTCAGTAGAGTACACACCAACCCATGTGAACAAGGAAACTCCCAGGCTGGAGTGGAGGAAATCTTAGGGCTTGAAAGAACAGTGTTCATTAGTAACACAGGACAAGAAATACTGACTGTTCCCACCAGCTAATCTGATAAACCTCAAAATTCGCAAGGCATCTAGGAAAGTACTAAGTAAGACCTTAGTGGGGAATTGGTCTCATATAGTGCAGGGAGGAGGAACCCAGAAGGAGTATGGCAGACTCTTTGAGTTGAGAAGAACAAGCTGAGAGTCCTAGGTGATCAAGAAGGCTGGAGTTCGAGGGAGGAAATTGTTCCACAGAGAGAGAACTTTGGAAATCTGCAGAGATTCCCACTTGAGCATTCAGTAGAGTACACACCAACCCATGTGAACAAGGAAACTCCCAGGCTGGAGAAAAAGCAATCTTAGGGCTTGAAAGAACAGTGTTCATTAGTAACACAGGACAAGAAATACTGACTGTTCCCACCAGCTAATCTGATAAACCTCAAAATTCGCAAGGCATCTAGGAAAGTACTAAGTAAGACCTTAGTGGGGAATTGGTCTCACCTGACAAATCTCAAAAACAAGATGCAAAATGTTCAATCTGCTTCCAAATAATTTAATTACATCCCAGAACAAAACCCAAGAATGTTTATAAGCAAACAAAAATATCCATCTCCCAACAGAGTAAAATTCACAATATTTGCATACAGCAAAAACTTATCAGGTATGCAAAGAAGCAGGAAATGAGGAGAAAAATTAACCAACTGAAACTGATAGGAAACTGACACAGATACAGGAATTAGTGGCAAGGACATTAAAACAGTTGTTATTATTGTATTCTAGATATTCAAAAAAATTATCAGAAACAGGGAAAAATCAAATTTCTAAAGATAAAAACTAACATCTGAGATGAAAATTTCACTGATGAAGTCAATGGCAGAAGAAAAGATTAATAAACTTGAATACATAGCAATAGAAATTATCCAAAAATAAAACAGAGAGAAAAAAAGATTTTAAAAAAGGGGAAAGACCATCAGTGAGCTGTAGGACAACTTCAAGCAGCCTAAATTACATGTAACTGTATATCCAAGCTGGGGTAGGAACAGAAAAACTATTTGAAGAAATGATAGCTGAAAATATTCCAGTTTTGATGAAAACTATAAACTCACAGATCCAAGAAGCTCAATGAATTCCAAGCATAAGAAACATGAAGAAAACTACACTAAAGCACATCAGAACCAAATTGCTCAAAATCAATGATGAAGAGAAATTCTTAAAAGTAGCCACAGAAAAAAGACACATTATGTACAGAAAATCAAAGATAGGAATGATAGAAAATTCTTCATAGGAAACAATGCAAGGATAATACAGTGGAGCAACATCTTTAAATAAATGAAAGAAAACAAAGCATCACCTAGAAATTTATACCCAGCGAAATATCTTTCAAAGAGGTTAGAACAAAAGCTATGCCAGACATACAAAAGCTGAAAGAATTCATAACGAACAGACCTGCACTATAAGAAATGTTAAAGGAAATCTTTCAGGCAGAAGGAAAATAACACCAGATAAAAATGCCTAACACCAGGCATATCTCAGAGGTATTGTGAGTCCGGTTCCAGAACGCTGCAATAAAGTGAATATCACAATAAAGTGAATCACACAAATTTTTTGACTTCCCAGTGCATATAAAAGTTATGTTTACACTATAATGTAGTCTATTAAGTGTGTGATAGCATTATGTCTAAAAACAATGTACATGCCTTAATTAACGAATACAATAAAGTCAATAAAGCTAAAAAATAATAACCATCATCTGAGACCAGTGAGTTGTAGTAGTAACATCAAAGATCACTAATCACAGATCACTGTAATAAATATAATAATAAAGAAAAGGTGTGGGGCTCCCCTGGTGGCGCAGTGGCTGAGAGTCCGCCTGCTGATGCAGGAGACATGGGCTCCTGCAGTCCGGGAAGATCCCACATGCCGCGGAGCAGCTGGGCCCGTGAGCCATGGCCGCTGAGCCTGCGCGTCCGGAGCCTGTGCTCCGCAACGGGAGAGGCCACAAGAGTGAGAGGCCCGCGTACCGCAAAAAAAAAAAAAAAGAAAAGGTGTGAAATACTGTGAGATTTACCAAAATGTGACACAAACACATGAAGTGAGCAAATGTTTTTGGAAAAATAGTGCTGCTAGACTTGCTAGATGCAGGGTAGCCACAAACCTTCAATTTGTAAAAAAAACTTGAAATATCTGCAAAGCACAATAAAGTGAAGCTTAATAAAGGGTGATATACCTTTATGGATACACACAGAATAGAGAGCAACAAAGATGGTAACTACATAATCAAATATGTTAAAGTTATTTTTCTTATAATTTGAATATCTTTTAAAAGATAATTGATGGTTTAAACAAGAATAATAACAATACATTGTGGGGATTATAACATATGCATAAGTAAAACACAGGAAAACAATAGCATAAGTGTTGGGAGGGAGACATAGAAGTATACCATTATAAAATTCATATAGTATATGTAAAGTGGTATAATATCATGTGAACATTATATTAAATAATGTAATAAATTAAACATATAATAACAACCTTAAAACAGCCACTAAAATAACAAAATGAAAAGTTATAGTTAATAAATCAACAAAGGAGATAAAACGGAATCATAAAAAATACTCAATCCAAGGGCTTCCCTGGTGGCGCAGTGGTTGAGAGTCCGCCTGCCAGTGCAGGGGACACTAAAAAATACTCAATCCAAAAGAAGACCAGAAAGGAATAGGATAATCAAGAATATATAAGTTGAGGGACTTCCCTGGTGGCGCAGTGGTTAAGAATCCGCCTGCCAATGAAGGGGACATGGGTTCAAGCCCTGGTCCGGGAAGATCCCACATGCCACGGAGCAACTAAGCCTGTGTGCCACAACTGCTGAGCTTGCGCTCTAGAACCCACAAGCCACAACTACTGAGCCCCCGTGCCACAACTACTGAAGCCCATGCACCTAGAGCCCATGCTCTGCAATGAGAGAAGCACTGCAATGAGAAGCCTGTGCACCACAATGAAGAGTAGCCCCCACTTGCCGCAACTAGAGAAAGTCCACGCGCAGCAACAAAGACCCAATGCAGCCAAAAATAAAAATAATGAATAAATAAATTCATTAAAAGAAAATACAACACATCAAAATTTGTACAATGCTCCTAAAGAAGTACTTAGAAGATCATTTATGGTTCTAAATGCCTATATAAAAGAAAAGAAAGGACCCAAATTAATGACTATATTTTCCACCTTAAGAAACTAGGAAAAGAAGAGCAATGAAACTCAAAGTAGGCAGAAAAAAAAGAAATAAAAATCAGAGCGCAAATCAACAAAATAGAAAACAAAATCAATAGAAGAAATTGATGAGACCAAAAGCTAGTTGATTATCCTTACCTGCAAATGGGATTTGCAAAGCTTATATCTGATAAAGGACTTGCATCCAGAATATATAAAAAAACTCAAAACTCAATAATAAGGAAACAAGCCACACAATTAAAAAAAAATAGGCAAGAGAATTAAACAGACATGGATGGCAAGTACACGTATGAAGCATATGAACAGATGCTCAGCATCACTAGTCATTAGGAAATGCAAATTAAAACTACAATGTAAAACTACTATATACCTACTGAGGGCTAAAATTAAAATAACTGACCATATCATGTGTTGGCAAGAAGGCAGAGGAATTTGAACCCATATATACTGCTGTGGGAATATAAAATGGCACAACCACTTTTGAAAACAGTTTGTCAGTTTCTTAGAAAGTTAAACATACACCTACCATGTGTTCCAGACATTCATTCTTAGGTATTTACCCAAGAGAAAAGAAAGCATACATCTACACAGTCTTGTCCTTGAATGTTCATAGCAGCTTCATTTATAATAGCCCCAAATTGGAAACAACCCAGACGGCCATCTATGGGTGAATGGGTAGCAAATAGTGGTATATGCACCCAATGGAATACTACCCAGCAATAAAAAGGAATAAACTATTGACACATTCAACAACATGGATGAATCTCCAAATCATTACACTGAGCAAAAGAAGCCAGACAAAAAAGAGTGTGTTGTATGAGTTTATTAATATAACATTCTAGAAAATTCAAACTAATGTATAGTGACAGAAAACAGGTTAGTAGTTTCCTGGTGGATGAGGAGATGGAGAGGTACAGAGGAAGGGATCATAAAGGGCACAAGGAAACTTTCAGGAGTGATGGATATTTTCACTATCTTGATGGTGGTGATGATTTCATGGGTGGATACATACATCAAAACTTATCAAACTGTACATTTCAACCATATGTTACTTGTTATATGTTATATACCTCAAAAAAAGGTCAGTTATTAAAAAAAAATCAAGATTGGGCATTATGCATACTGTGTTTCTTCAGCCATCGTAATGGTTCAGGCCCAGAAACTGGTAGTTCTTTCGTGGGGTTTGGGGTGTTCTCTTACAGCCAAGTCTTTGCAAGCCATCCAAGGTGATAGGAAGGGGAGGGAGCCACTGTGTTGAGCTTCTGTATTTCTTTCTTCAAGGTAGAAATCAAAGGTCTTTGGGGTCTTTCCAATCACAATTCTTTTATCTCATTTGAGTCACTGATGGGTAGGTTTCTTTGTTCTATTTTACAGAACATAAAGAGTGAGCATGATTCCTAAACAAAGTAGGGTATTTGCAGATGTTCTTGTCCTTTGACGCAGATATAAAGCCTATCTTCTGAGGCTGGTGGTCCAGTGGTTAAGACTCTGTGACTCTGTGCTCCCAATGCAGGGGGCCCGGTTTGATCCCTGGTCAGGGAACTAGATCCCGCATGCCGCAACGAAGATCCCGCGTGCTGAAACTAAGACCCGGCTGGCCAAATTAAAAATGAATAAATAAATAAAACCTATCTTCTGAGAAAGGACAAAGAGATTTGTATGTGCCTTGCTTAAGAAGAACAGACTAAAGTCACAGTCTGTTAATCCCATCTGCTTCCCATAGCAAGAAAGATTTTTTACAATGAGGTGTCAGAGGGTCTTCAGGCCCCATGGAGGGGATTTTCCTGAGGGGATCCCTTAACAACCTTCCTGTGTATTTAAGCCAACATGCTCCATCTCCTAGGGTAGTATGTCTTATCTCTAATTGTGGAATATAAGGCTTTGTTTTATTAAAAGAATTTGAGGCATGAGGAGGATGGAAAGTATTTGGTTGGTGGGGGTGAAGTCACATGGCTGCATACTTCTCTGGCCTTGATGAAATCATTTATGTAAGGAAGAAACATCCAAAGTAAAGTACTGTCAGATATATTCCAGAAATTGGTAGCTTTCCCAAGGCATTCAGTGATTGGAGCGGATAACTTGCTGGCAAAAGACAAGTAAGGACCAAAATAAAAAGCAAACAAACTCAACTTTGAAGTCCATATTTCTCCATTCTTTCTTTTCTGGGTTTGTGGGGATATGTTTGCATAGCAAGAGGTGCCCCTTTTCCTCCCTTCCCTAGCAGAACTTCCCAGACCTCAGCTGCCTCCCTGGCTCCAGGGCTTCTATCCCAGCAGGCCAAGAGGCAGGCTGCTCTGCAATGTGATGCATGGGCATCCAAAGGGCTTCCACCCAACAAACTTCCCTTCTTTTACAATGATTCTAGCCATCTTTCCAGTCTTCTGCATACTCGGAGTGTGTGAGGGGAATCCTCACAGGGGAGTTACTCATGTGAAAATGAAAAAAAGGAAACTTCATTCAAATTGGAGTCAGGGGACTTCCCTGGTGGCACAGTGGTTAAGAATCCGCCTGCCAATGCAGGGCACACGGGTTTGATCCCTGATCCAGGAAGATCCCACGTGCTGCAGAGCAACTAAGCCTGTGCACCGCAATAAAAAAAAAAAAAAAATTGGACTCAGGAATGCCAGAAGTGGAAGCTCCCACACTCTACAACTCTGTGATATCTGCAGACCCCAAATAGGACTAGACTACCTTGCATCTCCAAAAGGAAAAAGGTTACTACTTTACTACCCCAGCAGGAGGCAGGAAGATTTTTTTCCTCGCCTGGCAACGGCTCAGCCAATGAGATACCATCATCACAACTCAGCCAATGAAAAGCCACTACACTTTGAACTCCCAGTTTCCTCCAATGGACTCTTTCTTTATAACAGCCCAACTTCCCCTTTCTCCTACAAAAAAAAGTTCCTCTCCATTGTTTCTCCAGACTTGCCCGTAGGTTTTGCTACAGCGTGCTTACCTGAAGTGCAGTTTTCTGCTATTCCTGAAGGAACCCATTCTGCTGGTAAAATAACTGGCTATTTTAGTTTTAAGGTCAACACTTGCCTACTCCGGGCAAGTTTCCCTGCCAAGGAATGCGGCTTTGGCCTCAATCAGCTGGATGGGGTCGGAATGTATTTTGCATATCCGGGTTCCCAGGATATGTGTTCCTGCTTCACGAGAGTGTGAAACTGGGGGTCAGCTGTATGGCTGGGGAGATGTGTGAAAAATAGTGTGGGCATTTCACATTATGCCTGAAAACTACTATGAAACTCTAGGGAGAGCCTCAAAAGTGCATAAAAATAAAAATTGTCCTCTAGTAATGTAATCTCTCCTCATGAGACCTCAGAGAATATTTTCTAACAAAGGTAAGATCTGAATAAAATGAAAAGCGTTACTTTTATCCCCATTACTTGTTGGACAATGTTAGGCTACTCTATTCTTTAGGGACCCGTCACCAGTCCCAGAAACCTTCTGAGTATAGGAAAATTTTGTATGGACAGAGAACATTAAGATAAACCATACTGACTAAACTTGAGTGAAATCCAACTCTGTGCTTTGTCCTCCCTCAAAAAGTGCCTAGTGAATTAGTTTGAACAGAAATGAAACCAAAATTTAATTTGAAAAATAAATACATAAACATGAAAAACATTCAACAATAAAAAAGGGGAATACAATGAAAGTAATTCCTCATCTAACCTCTGCCCCTTGTTCTCCTCCAAGGAGCACTGTTAATAATTACTTATCTATACATGGCATTGACATATATGTATACATTATATATATTCAGACACATACAGAGAATAGATGGATTGATAAGTAGATAGATACAGATATCTCATGTATTCTTTTTTAGATTGTGAATTTCTCCATATATACAAAAGATTATAATGTATAAGTGAGGGACAAAGATTATGACTAACATGAACATTACTGTATCAGTCATGGTCCTAGAAACAGATGGCAGGTTCAAACTGGGAAACTGAGGAGAGTTGAATAAAATATTTTCAAAGTTGTAGGCAGGTTTACAGGAACAATAAAGATAATGCAGTACTCAACGGTTTATCCAGATTCTGTGGAGTTCTAAAGCATATTCAATTTTTAAAACCTTCTTTAAGAAAAAGAATGCAAAATCATTGATATAAAAGTATGTACAGAAATGAATTTAGAATGAGAAAGAAAACATCAAATCACAAATTGATAAAACTACAAATACCACAAATATCACAAAATCACAAATATCTCATCATATCACTATTAAATTTATTATATCTCTTTAATACTTTTCCCTACTTTTTTTTGCTATGTGCTCTTTGATCCTCACATGACATTGACATCATCCTCCACAGAAAGAATAGAAAGCTAATTCAGACTTTCCCCTGGCATAGTCTCTTTCTGGGTTCCCTATTCTGTTCTGTTGGCCCATGAGTTCCTCCCTACAAAAGAATGAGAATAGTCCAGTGTCACAGTTAGAAAAACAAATGCTAGCACTTGTCCTGCTGAGCGCTGGTCAGAGGTACCATTTTTTAAGAGTAAAGGTCAGGGCATTTTACAAAGCTAAGGAAACTCTCAGTCCATCTTCTATGCCTAAGAATGGTTTTGTCACTGCCTATGCCAAGCACTTCCATGGCTCCTTATCCCTTCGGTACAAAGTCTCAACTTCCCTGCATGACAAATGAGGCTCTTCATCCTCCTATTCCTTCTCACCCGCCTGGCCTCATAGTAGCACCTTCCTTCAATTACCTCTACCTGTTCTGTACAGTTTATACTCCAGGAACACTCAGCTACCTACAGTTCCAGAACATCCTGTGCTCAGTCCCATTCCTGAGGCTTTCCACATGATGTTCTCTCTGCTTGGAATACCCTCCGCAGCTTGTGCAGCTGGCAAACCCACCCCATGCCTTCAAGTCACAGATGAAATGCTGGTTCTCCTACAAAGCTTTCTTTCACTCCCTTAGACACACTTCAGGTTTTCTTCTCCTTTGTCACAGTCCCACTGATGCAATGATCTCACACTAATGCAACTGTTTGTAGGCTTATCTCCTCACTAGCCTGTAACTTTCTGGAGATCAGACTGAAACTTCCCATCCTTGGATCCTAGGCACCCAGCACAGGGCCTGGCACACAGTAGGTACTCAATAAGTGTGTTTTCAATGAACAAGCATTGAGCAGACTTCTATATGCCTAGCACCATACTAAAATGTTATCTCATTTGTGCTTATAACAACCCTATGAAGTAGTGTCATCCTTATTTTACAGATGAAGAAACTGAAGTTCAGTGCGTTTAGTTTGCACATAGCTCTTTCCACCCAGTTCTGATGCCAAAAATTTATGCTGTTCCTCGAAGCAGGTAAACTGTGCTGTTTCAGTAGCACTTAAGCTAGCTGCAAATGGCATGGCTGATCCACCTTTTTCTGAAATAACATACTGTTTTTCCATCTCTCAGAGATCAAAACCCCCATTATGTTTCTGTCCCAACCACTCCCACTGAAATTGCTCTTTTTCAAGGTCACATGTGATCTCTCTGCTGCTGAATCCAACGACCATTTTTCTCTTATCTTTTTTTGACTCTGGATAGTTTTCTACAAAGTTGTTCACTACTGTTGTTCTGGGAATAATTTTTTCTCTCAGCTTTTGTGACAAACCATTCTCAGTTTCTTCATGGCCTCACTGGGCACTCTGTCTCATTTCCCCTTTCTGGCTCTTCCTCCTCGTTCCTACCTCTAAACACTGGATTTCCTCAGAGTGAGGTCTTGAACTAGCTCCTCTTCTCTACCCAACCTGCTGCCCCAGGTGAGTTCACCTGGTCCCGTGAAATTAAATAGGATCCACATGCTGTTCGCCAATGGCATATCTCCAGCCCAGTTGTCTGCTTACGTTCATATATCCGACTAACTACTTGATATCTCTACTTGATTGTTTCACTGGAATGTCCTCAATTTTCATTGGCATCTCTTAATTTCTCCAGTCTCCCAGTGTTCCAGTTACTATAGCTATGTGACAAACAACTTCAAATCTTTTTTTTAATTGAAGTATAGTTGATTTACAATGTTGTTAGTTTCAGGTGTACAGCAGAGTGATTCAGTTTTTTTTTTTTTTTTTTTTTTTTGATTCAGTTTTATATATATATAAAACTTCCTGTTTGGTAACCATAAGTTTGTTTTCAATGTCTGTGAGTCTATTTCTGTTTTGTAAATAAGTTCATTTGTATCATTTTTTTTAGATTCCACATATAAGTGATATCATATTTGTCTCTGACTTACTTTACTTAGTATGATAATCTCTAGGTCCATCATGTTGCTGCAAATGGCATTATTTCGTTCTTTTCTATGGCTCACTTCAAATCTTAATAGGTCAGGAATTTGATACATGATAGCTAGCTAGCTAGCTAGATGTATTCATCCAATGGCAGCAAAAGAAGAGATATTTCTTCGTCAGTGCCTCTTTCGCCAGGAAGAAAAAATAATTCCCTTAAGAAGTCCTCCCTCATGAGAGCCCAGGTCCAGACTTCTTGAGATTCCAGACATTAGATCCAGGTCCTGGAATGGACCTGGCTTCTTGGATCACGCTCTGTCCCTGAAGTCATGCTTGTCAAATGATCAAAGCAATATATCACCTATATCTCTTATAGGAGGTGACCTCATTAAACCACACTTGTTTCTGGAGCTGAGAGAGGTCTGTGTTGGGTTTCCTAGGATCCCCATTTTTATCCAGGCAACCATGTGCAGCTAGGCCTGACCATCCATTTCTAGATCATCTCTGTAAATATTGTACAATTCCAAACATTGAAAGACACAGACACAATGGTTTCCAAACACTCTGGATTTGTTACAACACTACATTTATGCCTTTTAGTCCCCACTCACCTAAGAGCTATAGGCATCTATTTGATTTTCTTGAGCTAAAAAGAATTACAATGAAGAGATTTTGAAAGCATTTTTGAAACTTTTGCCAATTTCTTTAAGCTTGGTAAACAGCCTCAGGTGTCAAAAGACCAGCACTCCAAATCACCCATCTAAAGGCCTCTTGACAATGTCATTAGTACTGAAGGTTGGTTTACCATTTCATTTGGCCTTTTCAAGATGTTATTTTTTTCCCTTTTACTCACACTAGAGCTTCAGCCAAGAAAATGTACTCCCAGCTTCCCTTTCAGGAAGATTTTGCTTTTATTGTTTTTACTGCATTTATTTTTCTTTATTTTTTTTCTTATGATAACTTGCCATATTCTGTTTTATTCTTAAGATGATATTTAAGCCCTTGATACCTGCTACCTTTATTGATAACAAAATGGAAGCTTATTTGTCTCTTCCCTTTGAAACTCAGGAAGGATTTGTCAAGTGTGATGTTTTTTTTAAAAAAAAACCAACAAACCAACTGTACTGGTTTGGCAAGGATTCACTGCTGCATTTGTGACGCTTTTCTCCAGTACTTTTCCTGGGACTGACAGTTTTTTGGTCTATTTCACTAGCTGCTGTAATGTGTTCTCTTACACTGTCTCATCCCCAATGGTTTGGTAGCAAGTCTGTGTGATGAATGAGTCATGGCGAACTGGAAACCAGAGTTAACACGTGGAGCCCTCCACACTCTCCCTCAACCCTGTAGAGGCCACCTCACATCCTTTCCCTGTTGCAAAGAGCCAGGTAATTTACTCTAATACCAATTCATCCGTCCACAAGATGAGATTGTAGAGACCTCACTGAGAGACTGTGAAACTTTAGTGAGTACAAATCTGGGATTTTCTCAGCTACCCATTTCCCAGTGGAGAGTTTGCATTGTTTAAAATTTAACTATACTGATATCTAAAGGATAGTTTTCTGGTTAGGAAAAAGAAAGAGTGAATGCTAATGAGCAACATTTTAATTAATTCTCTCAAGCTTTACCCAAACCCCTCGACTATCTTATTGCTAAGGAGGATTCTACAAACTCTTTTCAGATGGAAATCCTTTGGACTGGTGCCTTATAGACCAACCTTGAGAACAATTTAATGTGACTGGTCTTTTATTGTTTTCAGTTCCTTAAAAGAAAAGCAAATATTTACTACATCGGATACTTTGTCTCTAGTCAACTGATGTTTTAAAAAGACAAGGTCTCTTTGAGCACTTTATTTTCTTGTAAGTACTCGGAAAAGTATTCTGTTCTGCAATGCTTTTCATAATGTCCCATCTGTTCTGATTTTTCAGAGGCTTTTTTTTTTTTAATCTCCTCAGAAAATTCAATGAAAAAAAGGTAAAGGCTTTACTGCCAGTAAATTTTTGTTCCTCTTCTTTCTGGGAAAGAGCCAGTTTGAGTTTAAAAATAGACCTGAGAAATGTCTACAGCTTGAGATTCTTTCAACCCACTAATATTTGCTCTAGAATAATAAGATTTGATACATCTGAACTAAAATGATCCCCATATTTGTTACCTTTCCATTTCAGATCAAATGAAACACCAAAGCAGCCTTCTCTCGAAGCAAAATCCATTATGTCAACCACCCCCTCTTATTTTTTTATTTTTGCGGTACACGGGCCTCTCACTGTTGTGGCCTCTCCCGTTGCGGAGCACAGGCTCCGGACGCGCAGGCTCAGCGGCCATGTCTCACAGGCCCAGCCGCTCCGCGGCACGCGGTATCTTCCCAGACCGGGGCACGAACCCATGTTCCCTGCATCGGCAGGCGGAATCTCAACCACTGCGCCACCAGGGAACCCCTCTTATTTTTAATTTATGCTGAAAAAAGTGAAGTTGGCAGTTTAGGTCATTCTAAGTGCCCCATGATAAACATTTATCAATTGATGCTATTTATTATTAATTTCCAATAGCAGTTACTGTGGTTCTAACACCAGATTTTTCTCCACTGGGAGAAACATATTGAGGCAATAAAAAAGAATGACTTAATTTTAAAGTTAAAAAAAATGATATTACTGAGGTGTAATTGACATCAATAAAATTCACAAAATTTAAGTGTACAATCAATAAATTCTCTTAAGTGCATATATTTGTTTAACTGCCCTCACAATTATGGCGTAGAACATTTCCATCAACCCAAAGGGTTACCTCTTGTCTCTTTGTAATTCTTTTCCTATCTCTGGCAACCAGTGATCTGCTTTCAGTGACTCTAGTTTTGACTTTTCTAGAATATTACATAAACGGAATCACACAATGTATGGTCTTTCATGCCTACCTTCTTTTGCTTAGCATAATGCTTTTGGGACTCATCCATGTTGTTGTGTTTATCAGTAGTACGTTGCTTTTTATTGCTGAGTAGTATTCCATCATTTAGATACAGCACACATTGTCAACCCATTCACGAGTTGATGAACATTTGGGTGTTTCCAGTTTTTGATTATGAATAAAGTTGTTAGGAATATTCAAGTACAAGTCTCTGGGTGAAATATGTTTTCATTTCTCTTGGGTGAATATCTAGGAGTGGGATCGCTGGGTCTGATGGTAAATGTATGTTTAATTTCATAAAGGATGGCGAGTTTTCCAAAGTAGATGTACCATTTTGCATTCCCACCAGCAGTGTACAAACATTGTGGTTGTTCCACATCCATATCAGCACTTGGTATTGTCTGTCGCTTTTATTTTAGCCATTGGAGTGCTGGTGTAGTGGTATTTCATTGTCATTTTAATTTGCATTTCCCTAATGACTAATGGTATTGAACATTTTTTCCTGCACATATTTACTATACTCTTCTTTGGTGAGATGTCTATTCAAATCTCTTGCCTTTTTTTTTTTTTTTTTTAAGTGAAGAAGGACGTCAGCTCAGCTTATTATTTATTTATTTATTTTTGGCTGTGTTGGGTCTTCATTTCTGTGCGAGGGCTTTCTCTAGTTGCGGCAAGTGGGGCCACCCCTTCATCACGGTGCGCAGGCCTCTCACTATCGTGGCCTCTCCTGTTGCAGAGCACAGGCTCCAGACGTGCAGGCTCAGTAGTTGTGGCTCACGGGCCTAGTTGCTCCGTGGCATGTGGGATCTTCCCAGACCAGGGCTCGAACCCATGTCCCCTGCATTGGCAGGCAGATTCTCAACCACTGCGCCCCCAGGGAAGCCCTCTTGCCTATTTTTAAAAATCAGGTTATAGGCTATAGAAATAGCTCAGTTGGGAGCACGTTAGACTGAAAAAATTTCTTCTTATTACTGAGGCTTAAGAGTTCTTTATTCTGAATATAAGCCCTTTATCAGATATATATATAAAAAATATTTTCTTTCAAAACAATGACTTAATTTAGCTAAAAATCAGAGGACTTCTGATGAGCTGACAAATCCAAAAGTGTGGTTGCTTGAATTTCTAATGTCAAATTAGAGTTATTGCTATTAATACACTGATGCTGTGATGCAGCCGCAAGGACAATGTCAAAAGACCTCTATAATAAGATGATTTGGATGTTTTGCCCTAGGAGCAGTTCATCTATGCATACAAAATCTATTCTAAAGGAGCTGTGGGTAAATTTCTCATATAAACTGTTTCCAAAGTGAAGTAAATATCCCTCTCCCCCACAATGGGGATGAACTTAAATTATGGCAATTCTAAGGCTTAGCGGAGTAGGGTGTTTTCTAGGAAGAGGAGTAGATAAGGGACATTTAGGTGGGCAAGGTCCTGTGTGTCCTCTACTGGTTTCTGTCTTATTCTCCTTAAAATAAGTGTTTCCTCTCCTTGGTAACTTTTTATCCCGATATAATTTCAAACTTACAAAGAAAAGTTGCAAGAATAACACAAAGAACTCCCATATGCCCTTACCCAAGCTCACCAATTTTTTCATTTTGCCCCAACTTAAATAAATTTTACATTTAATTTTTTTGTTTCAGAAAAAACAACTAAGGTCTGGTTCTTTTTGAAGTTTTTATTCCCACTTATCTCCAGCCAAAGTGGCAGAAAAAGTAGCAATCAACACTCCCATTTTACAGCCTGGAAGACTTGACACACAGAGAATCCTATCACAGGACTCTGGGGACCCGGTACTGCCTGTAGCCACCATAAAGAAGCCAATCACCATTCAGCTTTACAGTCCATTTCCTTACCTCCTCCTGGTATCCTTGGCTCATATCTAAAGTGCTTGCACCTGACTCTTTGTTTTGACAACTGATATTGCTCTTATTATCCTGATCTTTGATGTGTCCTCTACCTTTGGTTACTCTGGGAAACAAGGTAAGGGATCTGAACTTGGTACTCTGCTTTGCCTCAGTTTTATCAGCAGGCAACTTGACAAGCAGTAGTATTTACAAGTCTGCATAGCTAGTGATACCAGGTATCCCAACACCTACAGTCAGAGAACCAAGGGATATTAGTGCTGAAACGACCTTGAGATCATTCAGTACAACTCTTTCATCTTCAGATGAGGACACTGAGGCCCCAAGAGATATAATATTTTGTCCATGGTCACACAGTGAGTTGGTAGCAAAGGTATGACTAAAATTCTAGTTTCATGCTTTTTTCCTACAACATATTGCTGCCTCAAATTTTATTACTACTAATAATTAATTCTCAGTTGTAAAAGTTCATGTACTTTTCCATGGAGTTAACATATATTTATTGTGCATTTATGAGGCACTATGCACGAGGTGTACATGAGACTTAATTTCTCCCCCAGAGCTTACTTTTTGGCAGATAAACAGATGATTAAAAAGTAATTATGCATGGTGGATAATAGTATTGTGGTTCCTCAAAAAATTTAACATAGAACCACCAGCAATTCCACTTCTTGGATTGGAAGCAGGAACTTGAACAGATACTTGTACACTGTATTTGTCAGCTTCGGCTACCATAACAAAATGCCACAGACTGGATGGCTTAAACAGAAATTTTTTTTCTCACAGTTCTAGAGGTCAGAAGTCCAAGATCAAGGCACCATTTGGGTTAGTGAGATCTCTCTTCCTGGCTTGTACATTGATCATCAGGAAGAGTATTCAGAGAGGTATTGTTCTGGTATGGCCAAACCCATAACCATAGTCTAATCATGAAAAAACATCAGATAAAATCTAATAGAGGGGCATCCTACAATATACCCTTCTTGCTATGTCCTCAAATGGACTCTTTTCTGTGTGTGCAGAGAAATCTCTCGTGTCTCTTCCTCTTCTTCTAATGACACCAGTCTTATTGGATTAGGGTCCCACCCTGTGACTTCATTTAATCTTAATTATCTCCCTAAAGGCCCTATCTCCAAATATAGTCACATTGGGGGCTAGGATTTTTTTTTTTTTTGGCTGCACTGCGCAGCATGCAGGATTGAACCCATGCTCCCTGCAGCGGAAGCACGGGAGTCTTAACCACTGGACTGCCAGGGAAGTCCTGGGGGCTAGGACTTTAACATATGAATTTGAGGGGGACACAATTCAGTCCATAACATACAGCAATATTCATAGCTGCATTAGTCACAATAGCCAAAAGATGGAAACAACCTTAATGTCCGTCAACAGATGAATGGAAAATCAAAATGTGGTATATACCTACAATGGAGTATTAGCCTTAAAAAGAAAGGAAATTGTGAACCATGCTACAACATAATTGAGCTTTGAGGATATTATGCTAAATGAAATGAAATGAGCCAGATACAGAAGGGCAGATTTATACAATTCCCCTCATTTAAGGTATCTAGAGTAGTCAAATTCATGGAGACAGAAAGTAGAATAGTGGTTTTCAGAGGCTGGGAGGAAGGAGAAACATTATTATTTAATGGGTTAAGGGTTTCAGTTTGAGATGATGAGAAAGTTGTGGAGATAGATGGTGGTGATGGCTGTACAACAATATGAATGTGCTTAATGTCACTGAACTGTACACTTAAAATGATTAAAAGTAAGTTTTGTGTTAACTTTATTTATCACAATAAAACAAAAAAGTAATTTTGGCTTCAGTATGCAGCTATGATACTGAGAAAGTGTTATTACCCCCCCCCTCCCCTGCCCATTTTAAATTGAAAAACAAGACAAAATACGAAGTAATGGTTTTCAAACATTGGAAACACAACACCTAGGACAGTAATTCCTCAGAGAAAAGAAGTAAATGAGGTGAGCCTTATGACTGCCCTAGTTTATTGCCTAGAGAGTTCCAGGCTACAGCACAGGGAGGAAAAACCCAATCAGAGCCTAGCAGCCTTCCTGAGTTACGTAGCCAGAGTTGAAAATCTGGAGGATATAAGGTGGAGAGAATTCACAGGGCAGAGTGTCAGAGAGGAGAGAGCTGCACGGAGACAAAGTGAGGGCTCTTTCTGAGTCTTCAGTTAGGAACTAACCAGATATGTGAGTGAGGAACCCATCCAAGTAGAGGAAAAGACCCATTGGAAAGAAGCAGACATACAATCTTCAGACTTTACACAGGGCCAGGAATAATTCATGTTCTCAGCAGCCACAGTGGAAAAATTCTGTGCTACACTGATCATCAGGAAGAGTGCCCATGGGAACTCCCTGGAGGTCCAGTGGTTAAGACTTTGCCTTCCAATGCAGGGGGTGTGGGTTCGATCCCTGGTCAGACAGCTAGGATCCCACGTGCCTCGCAGCCAAAAAAAACCAAAACATAAAACAGAAGAAATATTGTAACAAATTTAATAAAGGCTTTAAAACTGGTCCACATCAAAAAAAAAAATCTAAAGGAAGAGTGCTCAGAAACGTATTGTTTTGGTATGGCCAAACCCATAACCCTCATCTAATTATGAAAAAATATCAGATAAAATCCAATAGAGTGGCATCCTACAATATACCTAATCAATACTCCTGAAAACTTTCAAGATCATCAAAAATAAGGAAAATCTGAGAGATTGTCAGAGCCAAGAGGAGGGTGACGTCTACTGTATGTAATCCTGAAACAGAAAAGTGATACTAGGGAAAAACTAAAGAAATCTGAATAAATGAAAAATTTTAGCTAATAATAACATACCAATATTGGTTCATTAATTGTAATAACTATACCACATTAATGTAAGATGTTTATAGTAGGGGAAACTGGATGTGGGGTAGTGGGTGCGTGGGGTGGGTAATAAGGAAACTCTCTGTACTACTGTATTACTCTTCTACAGCTGCCCTAACAAAATACCACAGGTCTGGTGGCTTAAACCATGGAAATTAATTTTCTCACAGTTCTGGAGGTGAGAAGTCCAAGATCAAGGTGGCTTCAGGGGGGCTGGTTTCTGGTGAGATCTCTCTCTTCCTGGCTTGTAGACAGCTGCCTTCTCTTTGTGTCCTCACTTAGCCTTTCCTCTGTGCACATGTGTGGAAAGAGATTGATCTCTGGTGTCTCTTGCTCTTCTTATAAGGACACCATGCAGTTGGATTAGAGTCCCACCCATATGACCTTATTTAACCTTAATTACCATCCTAAAGACCCTACCTCCAAATACAGTCACTTAGGGGGTTAGAGCTTCAACATATAAATCTGTGGGGAGGAGGGAGACACAATTCAGCCCACAACAGAGAAGAAAGAGATGGGAGGACCAAAAAAATATTTTTGTAGAAATAATGGCTGAAAAATTTCCAAACTTGATGAAAACTCTAAACCTACACAGGAAGCTCCAAGACGCTCAACAAACCCAAGCACAGGAAACAAGAACTACACCAAAACACATCATAATCAAATTGTTCAAAACCAGTGAAAAGAGAAAAGTCTTAGAAGCAGTCACACACAAAAAAGATATGTACAGAGTAAACAAAAATAAGAATGACAGTAAACCAGCAAACTCTTGTCAGAAAAAATGCAAGTCAGATCCCAGTGAAGGAACATCTTTAATGTGATGACACAAAAACAAAAAACCCTGTCATCCTAGAATTTTATACCCAGCAAAAGCATCTTTCAAAGTGAAAGGCCAAATAAAGACTTCTTCAGACACAGAAACATTGCAAAGCTTTTCGCCAACAGATCTGCACTACAAGAAATGTTTTAAAAAATCCTTCGGGCACAGGAAAATGATACCAGATGGAAATCTGGATTACACAAAGGAAAGAAGAGCACCAGAAATGGTAACTGAGGGTAGATAAAAGACTTTTTTTCCATTGTTATTTTTAAACATCTCTTTAAAATATAATTGATTGTTAGGACTAAGAGATACAAACTGCTATGCATAAAATAGATAAGCAACAAGGATACATTGTACAGCACAGGGAAATACAGCCATTGTTTTGTAATAACTTTAAATGGAGTATAATCTATAAAATTACTGGATCTTTATGTTCTATACCTGAAACTAATATATATTGTAAATCAACTATACTTCAATAAAATATAATTGATTTTTTAAAGTAAAAATAATAATATATTATGGAATTATAGTAATTATAATAAAAGTAAGTTTAGAGCGATGTTATGGGAATAACCTGCAGCTATAAAATAGGGAGAGCTGCAAGAGTTTTAACTAAAACTGCGTAATTCCTCAGAGAGCTTACAAAATAAACCATTTTTGTTTCACTCCTTTAGCATTAGTTTGATCATAAAGCAAGATGATTATGGGACTTCCCTGGTGGTGCAGTGGTTAAGAATCCACCTGCCAATGCAGGGGACATGGGTTCGATCCCTGGTCTGGGAAGATCCCACATGCCATGGAGCAACTAAGCCCTTGCGCCACAACTACTGAGCCTGCGCTCTAGAGCCCGTGAGCCACGACTACTGAGCCCACGTGCCACAACTACTGAAGCCCGCGTGTCTAGAGCCCGTGCTCCACAACAAGAGAAGCCACCACAACGAGAAGCTCATGCACCACAACAGAGTAGCCCCCACTCGCCGCAACTAGGGAAAACCCGCATGCACCAATGCAGCCAAATAATAAATAAATGAAAAAAAAAAAAAAGATGATTATGTTTCATCCAATCTTCTTACCACCTGTTGTAACCTTAGTATAGTGATACCTAGGTTCACCATTCCTCTGGGAGTAAGACTCCGTTTTTTAATAAAGTCTGGCTGGAGGAATAAGGGGCTCAGAGTCCTGTTTTTACTGATTTCAAACATAATCCTTTAAAATAAACTTAGGCTTAGCTTCTGCTACAACTTGATGGGATGCTCCTTTTGGTAGAAGTATCTGCTTAAAAGTTAGAGGCAGACATTTGATGAAGGAGATCATACATGGCATAGCTAACTCTGTGCCCTTTCTCAACCAAACAGAGGAAAAAAATGGACACAACAGGCTGGGCTAAAGATGGAGAAGAGGATTTGGATTAGTAAAATGGTCTGGATATTTCCTTATTCTCACATATGCCCTTATTAGAAGCACCATGTTGGGTCACTGTTTTATAGCCTTATGTTATTTGTCATTTTTCCCAAAAATATGGGTCTTGCTTCCCCATGTAGAGAGCAGAATGCTTGATGGTAGGGACCGCACTTTTGCCTCTCTGAAAGTACAGCAACTAGTCCATGGTAGTTGTGGCAAAATTAATAAGGAGGAAAAATGCTTTATATTTATGTAAACACAAGTGAGTTAAAAAGTGATTGTGGGGAATTCTCTGGTGGTCCAGTGGTTAGCACTTGCCGCTTTCACTTCTGGGACCCGGGTTCAATCGATCCCTGGTTGGGGAACTAAGATCCTGCAAGCTGTGAGGCGTGATCAAAAAAAAAAAATTGTAGGGATCATGCCTGCAAGTTGGAGAGGGGTTGAGAAGAAGTCAGTTACCGTTTGGTACCTGTTTGGACTTTTCTCAGCTTTGTTCAGGTATAATTGACAAATAAAATGGTAAGATATTTAAAATGTACATTGTGATGATTTGAAATATGTGTGCATTGTGAAAGGACATTGAGTAAAACAAGTAGGTAATAAGATAGTGTGTAGTGTGTGGCAAGATAGATATTTATCAAGCTGAGTGGTGTGATCTTACTTCTTTTTTTCTTGTTTGCTCATCTGTATGTTCTACTTTCTTTACAAGGGGCATATTTCTTTTTAAATAGGAAAAAATTATACAAGTATGTTTTAAATTGAATGAAATTCTGGATTCTCATTAATAATTTGGACACTCAGGAGACTTTTGAAAATTCTCACTTGTCTTCAGTGGCTCAGAGGTGTTCTCACCTGGGGAGAGGGATGTGGGTGCATTTCCTTCAATGGAAGATAAACCGCTCTTCCAACAGCCCAGGCAGGTCTTAAAAGAACAGGGCTCAAGAAACTGACACAGAAGCCTCAGGGATATTGGAAACAACCTAATGGTCCAACATTATGGGATTTAAAAAGTAAATTATAGGACTTCCTTGGTGGCACAGTGGTTAAGAATCCACCTGCCAACGCAGGGGACACGGGTTCGAGCCCTGGTCCAGGAAGATCCCACATGCCACAGAGCAACTAAGCCTGTGCGCCGCAACTACTGAGCCTGCGCTCTAGAGCCCGCGAGCCACAACTCTGAAGCCTGCACACCTAGAGCCCGCGTTCCACAACAAGAGAAGCACCGCAATGAGAAGCCTGTGCAGCGCAACGAAGAGTAGCCCCCACTCACCGCAACTAGAGAAAGCCCGTGTGCAGCAACGAAGACCCAACGCAGCCAAAAGTAAATAAATAAAAATGTAAAAATAAATAAATAAATAAAAGTAAATTATGGTACCTCCTGGTAACTGGAATATTTGCAGCCATTAAAATCTGTGGTTTATAAGAATATTTAATAACACGGGAAAATGCTCAAATTTTAACATTAAGTCTAAAAAGTTACATGCAGTGTTACGCTATTTCAAAAGAGAATTATATGTGTAGTTTAATTTCCAAAAGGAAATAGACCCAAATATTAATAAACATTATCCTTGGGTAATAAAAATATGAATAATTTGGGCTTCCTTACCCCTTTTGCTATTTTCAAAAATTCCTACCATGACTTACTTTTATAATTAGAAGACACACAATATTATTATTACAATTATTTTTAAAGAAGTTGGATTGTAGAACTGGAGAGTGGTTTGTGGCACTGAAGCAGACAGCCTGGGTTTAAATTCCAGTTCGGCCAGTCCAGCAAGCCACTGTCCCTTTCTGTGTCTTAATTTCCTTATCTTAAAACAGACATAATGATAGCACCTACATAATAGGGTGACTGTAAGATTAAATGAGTTAATTCATGATAAATTACTTAACATAATGCCTGGCAGTAAGCACCCCCCAATTAATCTATTATTACTACTATTATTATTGTAGATTGAAAGATTCCAGCGTCTTACCTATTACAAGTTTAGCTATTTCAAATAAAGGCTATTTTCTGAATATAATCACAGACCTCCAAAACCAAGGGGACTGCATACAATATTTATTGCAAAAAACTGTAATGATTTCCTTGAGGATTGGGTATATTTAGCTGTTGAATTAGGCAATGGAGAGCAAACTAGCTAGAGAGCAGCTGTCGCTGCTTTTCCTCTTTCTCTATAGCTTTAATGCTCCAGGTGGGGTCACTGCGTTATACCTGTTTATTCAAAGAGTAGAAGGATAAAGGAGCCCTCTCCAAATTTTTCTTTGGTGGGCTCTAAATTTAGAGCTGTATCTCCACCTCTCAGAGTTTGGTTCAATCCCATGAAACAAATTTGGGTGAAGAGATTCCCTGCCCAAGATTACCCAGCTAATAAGGGGCAGATGTGGAACTTGAACTCATGTCTATCTGGCTCCACGGGTTAGTGTTTAATTTATATAATACCTTCCAACTGCAAGACGAAAAGCTTCAAGAAGGCCACTTCATCCAAGACCCAACAGTGGGACATAGAGAGGATCAATTTGTTTCCCACTTCTCATTCCTAAATGCCATCAACATAAAACAAATCAAGATCTAGCATGGCATTCATACAAAGATCAGCTCCTGACTCTAACATAGAGCATAGGGCAAAAGGGACCTACTTTCTTCATAAAACAGAGAAAGAGTTGTAAAAGAGGCCCCATGTGCACCATGAATTGGGCTAGAAATCTGTGTCCCAGTGTCATTATCTCAGGGAAATCAATCTCAGTTGAGGCAACAACTCTAGGTGACTGCTTAGGAAGGGAGGGGCAGCTTGGTGCTCTGAGAGCCTAGAGTTTCCCGGGCTCCTGCAGCACTTACAGTCTGTGCCATCAATCCCTGTCTGTTGTCTGTATCTCTGCCTAACTAGTAGTGATCTCTTTCACATGTCTCGTTCCTGCTTAAAAACTAGAATACCACCACCTCTGTGAAGCCTGCCCCTACTCTCTGGGGGCAGCTAATTATTTCCTCCCTACTGAGCTCATCAGCTCTGGGCCTGTTCCTTCACGGCAGTGCTTCTCCCACTGTGTATTGTTCTCTGTCCTGTCACAACCCCAATTAACTCTCTGAGGTCAAAGACTACAACTTTTTTTTTAAGGTTGATGGGAGAATAAGTTGAGATGATGTAAGTAAAGTGATAGACAGTGCCTGGTACACAATAGGTATTCAGTAAATGTTCTCCCACTTTGTTGGTTCTCTCACTTGTAGACCCAGTACTCAGAGCAATTCCTTCAAGGCCACGGTTACTAAACACATTTTTCTTGAATAAATGAATGAGTAAATTAACAAGTGCATTCCACCTCCTGCCCCCAGGGCAGGCGTCACATCTTATACTGATCTATATCTCCTGGAATATCTTCTTCCTTTTATGTATATCCTCTGAAACATCTGTAACAATAGTGATCACATGACTGGGCACAGTACATGACGGACTTTCTCTTCTTGCAAAGGGTATTGATAGATTGAACATTTACCTCTAGGACAGCTACAGGAAATATATTTTCTATCATCTGTTTCATCTTGAGTAAGTGAGATTGCCTGGGGTCTTATAGACAAAGCTTTCAATCTTGCTAGTAAAACTCAATTTAACTCACTTGCCAAGGAGAGGGCTGTTTTCCTTTCTTTCTTTCTAAACAGTTAAGAACGAATATAAACTAAAGAAGGATAAGCCCTCCAAAGTGAGAACCCTGATGAAATCCAAGTGTTAACTGTTTTGATCCTAAAATCTCATTTATTTCCATATCCCCATGCCAGCCTCATAGGTACTCAAAAAAGTGTTTCTTTACTAAATAAAATCCCTTTTAAGGAGATAAAGAGAAGGAAAGTGATGAACTCTACAGTGTAATTTTGTGACAGTCTGTGGCTTTAAAGGCAAACAGTACAGAGGAGAGATGAAAAAATAATAATTCACATATCTGGATAGCATTACACAATTGTAAAAGCTTTTCCCCCACATGTTATATAGTATTCGTTACATAGCATTAACTGAACCCTTAGTGTATAATAGGTGATTTAAATACCATTGCGTCTAATCCTGACAACAAATCTTGAAACGTTATGACAGTGCTCATTTTATAGTTGGAAAAAACAAGCTTAGACAGGATAGATGATTTGCCCAAGGTCACAGACCAATATTGATTACCTTCCCCACGATTAAAATGTGAGGTTCATGAGGGCAGCATCTCTAGCACCTAGAACAGTACCTGGCATATAGCGGATGCTAAATAAATATCTGCTGAAGAATTAACCTTGTTGGCTGACTCCAAAGCCTTAGCTCTTTCTGTAATGTCACCTGCTATTCTGTCAAATGGTCTTTTGAAGCATCCAGAAGTAGTACCCTCTTTACACCCATGAGAAACTGAGGTTCTAGGAGATGAAGTTAATTTGCCTAGAGCTAACAAGGATAGCTGGGCCAGGACTGGAACTCAAGGTTCCAGACTCCTAGCAGTATTTTTTTTTGCCTAGTCTGCACGGAGGCCACGAGGCAGACACAAGTTATAGCCCACTTTCTTTCTCCGAGAAAATCCACGGAGTCTGGCCTGAAGAGAAACAGTTAACAAAGAGTTTGGACGAGGGAGGGATAAATTAGGAGTATGGGATTAACAGATACACAGTAACATATATAAAATAGATAAACAACAAGGATTTACTGTATAGCACAGGGAACTATATTCAATGTCTTGTAACAATCTATAATGGAAAAGAATTGGAAAAAATATATAAAACTGAATCACTTTGCTGTACACCTGAAACTAACACAATCTTGTATAACACTATACTTCAATTAAAAAAAAAAGTTACATCCAAGACTTTCTGCCTAGAAAGCAAAAGGCAACCTGATGCTGGAAGAAAATTATGTCCCCCAGTAGATGAGTGGACATTTAGGGTTACCTTCTTATTACACCAGAATTTGATGTTTTGAGATAGGGCTAGTCATGTGGTGATGTCTAACCAGGCAGCAGCAACCTGACAGAAGCTACTTCATCACACAATTGTTTTTTTCTCCTAATCATATTACTTCAAATCATCATGGGCCTTTAATTTTTCAAGGAAGAGATATGTATTCAATTAAACATCTTAAGGTTATACAGACATCATATATATACACATTTTTTTTGCCAGAGACTTTTTTCTTCTTTTTTCATTTTATTTTTAATACCAAAGAAAATGTCTATGTATATCCTACAGTTATTGTAAGTTAGTAGCTATGGCAACTCCTATATCGATTTGTTAAGTACCCAACTTAACAGTGTCCCTATGCTAGGTATAGTGTAAGACAAGTAAGTAAATATATATGTACATAAGTTAAAAGTTTACAATATTCCATACGGCATTAAAGAGGCCATGTAAAAGTAGATAAACTTATACCAAACCCACAGACAATCAAATAAACCTATTATTATCTGATATAATGGACAATGAAATATTTATAGCTATATTGGTCAAGGGACTAGCCCATCTCAACTGCCATTCCTTTTTTACTTTCAGGCTATCCTTCCTCCTTCTTTTTTATTAAAAAACAACAACAAAAAAACTTCCGAGTATTTTCTCTGTTTTTCTTTTCAAAGCATCAAAATCAGTGGAGACAAACCAGAGCCTATTCTGGTTACATCCACCTCAGAAATCCCCAAACCTAAGTATCTGGCAACAGCTTGCAGAAGAGCCATACAAACTACTCCTGGTGGGGAAGGAAGTCATTGACCTACTAGCAGCTCATGTGCTGACAAAGCCCCAACAAAGGAGATTATACGTGGTCATAACAGCCACATGGATACGCCTTTTGCAGCTGACACATCAGTCCCTGGATTCTCACACTGTGTCTGCTGTATGCCCTGGCAAAGCTCACTCTGAGGCCACCGTGGAGAACTGGAGCCATGTTTTCCTATAGGAAAGGAACAATAGTTCCTTCCCTCATCTCCACATTTAATAACTCCACATTGTACAGTGAAATCCTTGGCAAGGTAAGAAAGAAATCAAGCCTGGAAGCCAGGGACAGCTGCTGTCACTGGAAGGGATTTGTGACTGTCTCTTGCCCTTCTCTCTCCTCCTCAGTGCACTTTTGCTCCCCCTTAATTTTTCTATCGTATACATCTTTTATTGTTTTCTAAATATAGACTTGCTAAAACCTCAGTGGAAAGATCGTCTGTTGAAACCAGAGTGATAGCAAGTAATGTGCCGGCAAATCGCAAAACAAATAGAGGGTACACTCAGCACTTTTGATTCTGCTGCACAAAAGAACCCAAATAAGGCTCCTGGAAACATGGGTTGAGTAATCAAGTCTTTTTCCTGGATGTACAACCGCACAGCTTTGGGAGATAACGAATTCAGCTCGTGTAACTGTATACTCATCTAGAAGAGCAAAAGGAAGCACAGAAAGCGAGAAAAGGAGAGCTGGCCAAACTTTTAACTGCTTGCCCTCCTTCTGCACCTGCCATGACTCGCAAGCGTAATATCATGTCCCCGCTGGCCATCTGTCCTGAATTCTGAGACCCCAAGACACCCATTGCCCTTGGAATTAAAGAATTACAAATGGAATTTTTGTACCTGCAAATTAAAAAAAAAAAGATAAGTGAGAGAACTTAGAAAAGATCCTTTGAAATGTTTCTATCACCCTTGTCAGGCTGTTTTCTGCCCCTGGTGAATGCTAACCAGACATATGAGTAAGGGCTCCTGAGGACCATTTGGCTGTTTTACTGAAATTAATTTTGGTTCCTACAGATTAACCATAAAGACATGCGTTGGCTGCAGGTGTGCCAAAGCCAGCGTTAGGAGCAAACCCAGCAAATTTTGTGGAGATGGCTAATGACTCCTGCAAAATTAATTTAAATTGAAATAGGATAAGAACATATGGAAAGAATCAATCATTCCCCATTTTGAGCGAATATTATTTTAGTATGCATAGATTTCTGATATAATTTTCTTTCTTTCCCTTAAGGGCTGGGATGTACTCACACACTAAGTCTTCTTGCAAAAGAAAAGATTTTCTTTTTTCCCCAGGAAAGAGGAGATATGTGTTTCATAAATCTTTTTCCTTGTCTAATGCCGAAACATACATCTGGGGCTTCACAGATGCTGATAAAAGCCCTTGCAGAAAACACAACTCTGTTCTCGGGGTAATTATGCAATCCTAGTGGCTGGACACTGGCTCTGGCTTCCATTTAGAATAAGATCTGGGCCCACTTATTATGCATGTCCACATTAACTGGATGATTTATAGAATTTAAATGTGAAATGAGGAGAAAGCAGAGAGGCAATGGCAATAGAATGGAAAATATAAAAGAAAAATATTTTTCAAGTGTTTGGAAAGAAATGACTACATTAACAAAAATCCCACAGCCACACGTTCACACACTTGTACTCCCATTTCATGTGCAAAGCCATCTCCAAAGTTTGGCTCCAGTTTTTCTGGAGGAGAATAAGACAGAAGTAGACACACCCATTTTAAGGGGTGGGTTCCCAGAGCAGGACACCAGTGTAGTCCCTTCTTTTCCACAGACATTCTTCTAATACTATTTATAGTTTATGTACCTAAGTTATTTATACCTTATTCCAGAAAATATTTAAGGTAGCGTTATTGATATAAATCCACATCAAACACAAATATTTATTGATATTTATTTAATGATATTTATTCATTCTTTATTCAACAAATACGGATTAAGATTCTGTTCTGCACCAGGTATTGTGTTAGGTACAGGGTAGGGGAGGATACCAAGAAGAATGTAGACTAGCTCCTGGCCTTGGGGACCACATAATTCAGGGATGAAACTGCCACATAACCTCCTAAATTTAAATATAGCAAATTCGTTCATGCAGAAATGATCTACTGATTTTTTCCCCTCTTTTTACTTTGGACTTATTTTCACATGTATTTATTGGACATCTATTATGTGGCAGGCAGTATGCTAGGAATTGGGGATATAAATTTGGATACAAAAATCAAAAGAAGAATTTCAAAACAACATTCCACAATTCTAGGGACAGCAGATGAGAAGTCAGAAGACATCTATTTGTAATATTGTGCCAGGGGAGGTGGAGAAGAGAATTCAGAAAATTAAAAAAAAAAAAATCATTCCTATGTGGCTTTGGAAGAGATCCTAACTTTTGTGGAAAGCAGGGAAATAGGGAGTGGTGACGAACTAATGACTGTCTAATTCAATTTTCCTTAGGCTCATGTTATCACTAATCTCTGTTCCCTGAGCATTCATCAGCTGGGGACAGGGTGGGGATGGGAGGTTGGTGTCGAAGATTAAATCCAGATTCCAGTAGTTGGTTTTCAAACTTTAATTGTATAAAACCCACAAAAGAGATCATCTGGAATTGGGGATGGTAGGGAAAGAAAGGGGACATGAGGTAGCCAGGAAAGGAAGTCCTCAAGAGAAAAGGCAAGCTGGAGGAGAGTAAAATAAAAGACAAAGTCAGATAGTAACAGACCAAAAGAACAGCACTCTTCTTCCAGCCTTGCTGACTAGAATCCTGGTGTAAGCACTTAACCAAGTAATCAGTTTATGTGCTCCATCTGCCTAGCTAATCCCTAGGGGGCTGTGACTACGTTCTGGTCATCCCGTATCTCTAAACCTCAGCAGGGTGCCTGGCCCAGAGTTGGCTTTCAGTAAGTGCTGGTTAAGTAGATAAGAAAATGAATCAAGTGAAGGAGAGGACAGAAATAAGTTCAACATGCATATGTATTCTGTGCACAGGAGGCTTTAGCTGCATCCTATAAGTTTTGGTAAGTTGTATCTTCATTTTCATCCATCTCAAAGTAGTTTCTGATTTCTTCTTTGACCCACTGATTATGTAGGTGCATACTGTTTAATTTCCACATACGTGTGAGTTTCCCAGATTTTTCCATAGGAAAATGATACTGTAAACTGCCCTAGTCTGGTAGGTCCAAGAAGAACACCATTTGGAGAGGACATGAGTGTACAGATTAGAAAAAGCACAAGATTTCCTGGTAACCTCTGCTCAGGATGAACTTATCGATATAAACCTGCCCTTCAGCTCTCCACCCAGAGAACACAGATGTGTTCAGCAAGTGAATATTCTTCCAAAATATAGATGAAATATATGTCCAATCACACATGATCCCAGACACAGAAAGGCGTGGCACATAGCACAATCAGGATTCCAGGCAGGCCATAGAGCATCATGGTTAGGAGCTTAGGTTCAAATTCCTATTCTGCCATGTTTTTGGCTGTATGATCTTGGGAAAGGTGCTAATTTCTCTAGGTTTCAATTTCCTCCTTTGTAAAATGGGGATAATAATAGTACCTATCCCATAAGGTTATTGTAGTAATAATAATAATCACATAAAACACAGCACCATAGGAAGCTTCCAATAAATGTTAGCAGGTATTATTGTTAGCACTTTGGGGCCTGGAGTCTGAAGCTTTCAATGTCAAATATGCTGCTGTATGTGTGTCCCCCTGAATAAAGGAACTGGAGCCATCCTTCCTGAGTTTGAATCCCTGCTCTCCCACATAATAGCTATTTGACCTTTATCAGATTACTTAACCTTTCTGTGCCTCAGTGTCCTCATTTCTAAAAGCGGGGTCAAAAAGACCTGCACAAGGTTATTCTGAGTAGATGAATTAATATAGGCAAAGCTCTTACAATAGTGCCCTTCCCATGCTAAGTAGCCAGTCCCTGCAATGATGAGACTTAAATTTTTATTAAGGCAACAGACAAAAACCAATAAAGAGACAATTAAAAGTTACAAATTGTGGTAAGTGCTATGAAGGCAGTAAAATAAGGCTGAAATAGAGAATGGGGAGGGACACCTAATTAAGCTATCAAATGGTCAGGGAAGCCCTTCCTGAGGAGTAAACATTTGAGCTGACAGTTAAAGGAGGAAAGGACTGAGGGACATTCCAATCTCAACCTTGCCAAGAACTGAAGGAAAAGCCTCTTAGGCATAGGGAACAGAAGAAGCAAAGGCCAGAAGTGTATTTCAAATTGAATTCCTAACAATATCTGCAATCGTCACATTCCTTAACATATCATGTCTATGTATCTTGTTTATATCAGAAGCATGATGTAAAATGATGTAACATGATGAGACATGAGGACACGTGCCAAATTCACATGCCTGATCCTTGCTGGGCACTTCCTTGAGCTATGCACGTGTGTTACGGTGGTCTACTAAAGCGTACCATTTTATATGAGAACATGTGTAGATCTGAATTTTTATAAGAGATTAATGCAGACCTAAGCCTTCCTAATTCATGATCATTTAAGACATTCAAATAAAAGTACAGAAGAGGCAGGAGGACTCTTATTTTAGGCTTTTGCACAAAAACAAATTCACCTGGCAGCACAAGTTGATGATGACTTGTTTCCAGTGTGGGCACAATTTTGATATGGAACACGTGTGTGTGTGTGTGTGTGTGTGTGTGTGTGTGTGTGTGTGCATGTTGTGTTTTAGCAGAGTCTTTTAAATAGTTAGGAAATATATATATTTAAAACAAAGGAAGAAATGTCTATGGAACCCCTAATTTCACTAAACTCAGTGTCACAGACAGTTTGAAAAGTACTGTTGCAAAAATACCCCAGGTGGGAAAAAATTAATTTATCACTGTCCTCCATTCTCTCCCCATTGGCTACTTTTATTTCATTCATTCATTTAACATGTTTATTGAGCTCTGTGCTAGTTATTCTTCAACTTCTGCCCCCTCCTGCTCTAATCTATTTATTCTCCACTTTACTCTGCACTGCTTAGGGCCCTGGGAGGCACATCACTCAGGGTCCCTTGCCCTTAGGCTTTTGGTTCCCTACAGCTGGTGGGAGCAGAGCAGAGATCAAAGGTGAGTTCTCTTCCTGCTTGGTTCCTGGTTCTGGCAGTGACTGGGCCCCTCTGTAACTAGAACTGCTGCTAAGTGATCCTCTACGGCACCTCCAGGGCTCATCAACTCTAGTAACATCATTTCCTCCCCTTCTTTTATAGACTGTTAACTGCTCCCCTCTGTTGCTAGTGTCTTGGTGCTTCGGCCTCCTTTGTGGATGTCTTTAACCACACTTCTGTGAATTGTCCCTTCATTAACATCTCTTCAAAATCTAAACTGAGTATATCTTCTTTTTCCTGCTAAGACTCTGACTTGAACAAGCCTCTGCTATGTTCTAGACCAGTCCTGTCCAATTGAAAATATAATTTTAAGCTTTTTACTAGTAAAAAGAAACAGATACAATTAATTTTAATAATATATTTTAACTCATTCAAAACATTATCATTTTAATGTGTAATCAATATAAAAACTTAGGAGATATTTTACATTCTCTTATTCATATGTCAAAACCCGATGTGTATTTTACATGTCTCAATTTGAACTAGCCACATTTCAAATGCTCAATAGCCACATGTGGCTGGTGGCTACCTTACAGGATAGTGCAGTTCTAGATACTGTGTTGGGGCTGGAGATACAGAGAGGAAAGATCTTATCCCCCGCATCATGGAGTGGATGCTCCAGTAAAAAATATGGACAAGCAGACCATTACAAAATAATGTAGTAAATGCATAATCAGTGCTATGCATAAGATGCTATGGAAGCAGAGCTCTCTCTACCTGTGGGGTTTAGGGAGAGAAGATAATAGGGAACACTTGAGTGGGTCCTGAACACTGATTAGGATTCCGCCAAGGAATGGAGAGTGGAGAGAGCAATGCAAGCGGATAGAGAGTCCTCACCTTTCCATCTGCCCTAGCTACGTCAGGCCTTTTGGACTACATCTGAAATGGACATCCTGACCACTTAGAGTACAATTGAATCTCCCTAGTTATTCTGGTACAGATTTGGATAGATCTCTGTAGTCTTAGGCTTTGGGATGAAAAGTTTTCAAAGGAGACTCAACTAGGCGATAATGGGGAGGGTGCTGGTGAGATATGTGTGTGAGGAGAATGCCTATAAACAGACACATTGAGAGAACCTGGATCCATTTTCCAAGGTAACAAGAATCTGGCCACTGATTGGCTTAGTTGGTTCAGGTTCCTGGGCACAGAGCCCAGTTTTATTTTCCTTATCTCATCTGTTGCCCTTGCTATTCTATAAGTGTTGTCACTGGACAGATATTAAAACTCACTGTTCCTATCTTTTGGAGATGCTTCTTTGTTGTTGTTTGCTGTTCATTTATTCTCCTTATATGAGCTTCATTTCTTCAGCGGTTCTGAGGACTTAAGGCTCAACATCAACATCCCCGAAGTCTGTGTCTCATATGAAAACCCTACTGCCTTTAGCCAAATATATCTGTCTTTTCCCATTTCAAATGCAGACTCCCTTTAGGGCAGCTCAAGAAGTTCCTACTTCCTATCTGAGAGGCACTGCTGGTTCTCTGCTCTTTGAAGAGAGGATATAACTTAAGTGACAATAAGGAATGGTCACATCTTTTCTGCCTCAATTCACCTTCGCAGCATACTTCATCAGATATTTCTGGAAGACTCACCTGACTCTCCTGAATCCCCCAACTTGTTTTCTAGCATGAAAGTACTTCACACAGGGCTTCCCTGGTGGCGCAGTGGTTGAGAATCTGCCTGCTAATGCAGGGGACACGGGTTCGAGCCCTGGTCTGGGAGGATCCCACATGCCGCGGAGCAGCTAGGCCCTTGAGCCACAACTACTGAGCCTGCGCGTCTGGAGCCTGTGCTCTGCAACAAGAGAGGCCGCGATAGTGAGAGGCCCACGCACAGCAATGACGAGTGGCCCCTGCTTGCCACAACTAGAGAAAGCCCTCGCATAGAAACGAAGACCCAACACAGCAAAAATAAATTAATTAATTAATAAACTCCTACCCCCAACATCTTCTTTTAAAAAAAAAAAGTACTTCACACATATAACAATAACAAAATAGAGCTGCTCACCTTTCAAGCCTAGGGCCTTGTGCAAGGTTCCTCTGATCCTGTTTAGGAGGTAATAAAGTACGCTGCAGATCTCTTTGGGTAATTTCACAGTGCTTAATGGCTGGTGAGGATTTTTAAGGATACCCAAACAGTAATGAGAGAGGAAAGGAGGATAACTATTCTTAGATACTAAAAAAGAAGTATGTGCTTAACTCAGACAAACATTCTGGAGCCTTTCTGTATGAGCAGAGCTCTGATTTCCAAGAGGTTGGAGAGCTATGGCTGTTTACATCCTTTGTCTGCAGCAGTCAGATGGTATATACACTGCAGCCTTATTTTCCTTGTCTCCTTCTTAAGTCAACCATAAATCATTTTCGATGCCGAGCTTTCCACAAAAATTCCCTGTGGTTTCTTACGGTCTCACACTCCAACTATCACGTTGCGATTTCCACTGGCAATAATGTCAGCATCTGTTCTTCATATCAGCACTATTTGCAAATACTTTGAGACCAAGTCCTGATTACTACTCAAAAGTTCAACTTCTGTTTTCTCAGAGCCAAAACACATACTGTATTATCCAGTTTAAATAGTTTCCAATCCTCATCTGGGCAGCGGCCTTTTTCAGTTCCTCCCACTACTCATATTACTATTTTTAAATTTCTCTTTATCCTTTTCTTTCAATTCATTCACTGTATAGACGATTAACTTGGGTCTTGAACATGGCTAACTTTGCTCTTCTGAGCTCCCTATATCCCTTCTGAATTCCCCCCCTAAGGATTTCTTCCATCCATGCTGATGTGGACTCTGAGTTCTCTTACTCCCAAAGGCAATTTATTTATTGATGCCACCTTTTTGTTTTTCCTGAGTGGTCTAAGTCAGATCTCAGTGTGCCAGAAATCAGGCAATGATTGCACACAAAGAGTCAATTACTCTTAAAGAGAAATTTCCATGGCTTACATCTGGCTATCTTTCATCTCTCTGGCTTAAAACCTCCACAGTTTTGTTTATTTGCAATGTGCATGTATTTACATGGTTTGTTTTTGGTTTTGGTTTTATAAGTGAGTGTATGTATGTGGTTTGGTTTTGCTTCTGGTTTTGTTTATTTGTTATTTTTCTAAATGACTTGGTTGAACAGTTCTTCAAGTGAGCTGGGCGTGCCATTCTAGGCACTGTCTGCAATAAACATTTTTATGAGTTACCCCTTTTGCATAGACACTGTGTTTCTGGATTTGTGAGAAAGTATGTACTCATATGCTTGTGTGTGTGTACACATACACATGCAAAATATAGAAATTAAAACAAGAAACAGGAAGCTACCTTACCAAACCCAGTAGACTGAAGGACTTACATCTATATTATATAAAAAGGTCTTCTATAAGTTAATCAAAGATAGGTATGCATTTATATAAGAACTAGAAAAATCATATAAATTATAAAGAAAATCACTAATATATTATTAGATAACTAATACCAGTGCTACTACTAGCTCTAATTCTAACTTTTTTTTGAAGGCCCTCCATGCGTCAGGTACTCTTCTATATGCTTTACATTTAGAAATCCATTTAATCCAACAATAACTCTATAGATAGGCACTATTATTAGTCTGTTTACAAATGAGAAAACAGAGAGTCACAGAGAGGTTAGGTGACTCATCCACGGTTGCACAGCCAGATAAATGGAAAAAGGGACAATGAGAAAATTCACAGAAGATAAAATGCAATCACAAATGGAAAAATGTTCAAGATTGCCAGTAATCAAAGAAATGTACATTGACAGTAAGTATCCTTTCATACTACACCTTTGATGAGGCTGTGGTTAAACTGTCACTCTCAGATATAGTGAAAACAATGTAAATCATTGTAAGTTTTTAGGAAATCCGTTTGTCAGTACTTATAAACAACTGTAAAGAGACTCTCTTGAACTCAGTAATCACATCCCTAGAATTTATTCTTTGAAAGTTATTCAAAAGAAGACTCATATGAATAAAGTTTGCTGCAGCATTTTTATATTATCAAATATTAAAAGCAATCTAAATTTATAAATACAGAAGTACTTAAGTAAGCTATGGTACATCAATGAAATGGAATATTATGTAGCCATTTAAACTATAATTATGAGTGATAATGATAATATAAAAACGTTAGATAATGTTAAGTAAGGTAAGTCAAATATAAAATTTGACCTATTTGTAATTATATAAAATTATGTATACATATGCTCAAGAACCAGAATGGAACATAAAATGAAAACACTTGCAAATGTTAGGATGGCAAAACATTTTTTTCCTATTTTTAATTGCCTTTATTTCTGTAATTTCCCATATGATGGCAAAACCAGGAGTTGGGACAGAATAGAAGATGCTGTCTTTGCCTTTTGATAATATATAATTTAGCTGAGAATTTATAGAATCATTGACTTTCAGAGCTGAAAGGGACCTTATCGGACTCTTTGTTCAACTCCCTGATTTTACAAATAAATACTCTGAGGCAGAAAAAGATTGACTTGCTCAATTGCTCATATTTAATTAGGAGCTAGAAATTACAAACCCAAAATGACTCACAATCATTTAGGGTACATTTGTTGCAGAGAAATTAAGTTATAAGGACCCTATCTTGAAATATATTATATCCATAAAAATGACTATTTTACTAATTCTATTTTCTTATCTGCATTATCAACTGCCTCCTTTCCCACCTGAAATAAGCTTTATACCAAAGCAAGAGCTCTAATTCTTGACTGTATGGTACACATCATGCGTATTTTTGGCATTTCAAAGAATGTCAAAATATTTATCAAGAAGATGAGTATTTCAATAACAATACGGAAGCTGCTAGTCATTTTCCTCTGATGGTAACAGCAGGAATTCAATTAAGATTTGATAAAACAAATTGAATTTCACTTTAAAGCATTTTAAAAAATGTTTCCTAACACTGACTAAAAATCTATCTAAACCTCTTAAAAACTAATTTTTGGGATAGGGGCTTCCCTGGTGGCACAGTGGTTAAGAATCCACCTGCCAATGCAGGGGACACGGGTTCAAGCCCTGGTCTTGGAAGATCCCACATGCCGCAGAGCAACTAAGCCCACGCGCCCCAAGTACCGAGGCTGCGCTCTAGAGCCCACGAGCCACAACTACTGAGCCCGCGTGCCACAACTACTGAAACCTGTGCGCCTAGAGCCTGTGCTCCACAATGAAGAGAAGCCACCACAATGGGAAACCCGTGCACCGCAACGAAGAGTAGCCCCTGCTTGCCGCAACTAGAGAAAGCCCACATGCAGCAATGAACACCCAACGAAGCCAGAAAAAAAAAAAAAAAAAACCACTAATTTCTGGGATAAAAATGAAGAGTATAGGTGAATACATAAATGTTTACACAGGCCTTGTAAAGAGGCTCCCATCTTCTAACGCATGATCACAAAAGAAAAACATGTCTTCAGGAAAAGTAAGACCCACTTGGCAGGTGAAGTTCTCTACTCATAAACCCATTTAGATTATGATCAATTCTGGCTGGGCTCCTCTGAAAGGACAAATGAAAAAGAAAAAACATGGGAAGAGGCTAAAGAAATTTTGGAAGTTGCAGATTGGTGTGGTGATACTAAAGTTGTTCTAGTGCATGTGTGTTGGGGCCGTTACCTCATGCCCCCATGGCTGATTTGCAAGAAGTGTGTATAAGGACAACTTGAGGTCCTCACTGCTGGGATTCTAGCATGCCTAGGCAGAGTGCAGTAGTACAGTGAGTTTCCTCGGGCATCAACCAAATAGCACCAGCAGCCAAAGTGATAGTTTTTGTTTTTGTTTTTGTTTTGCGGTACGCGGGCCTCTCCCTGTTGTGGCCTCTCCCATTGCGGAGCACAGGCTCCGGACGCGCAGGCTCAGCAGCCATGGCTCACGGGCCCAGCCACTCCGCGGCATGTGGGATCCTCCTGGCCCGGGGCACGAACCCATGTTCCCTGCATCAGCAGGCGAACTCAACCACTGCGCCACCAGGGAAGCCCAGCCAAAATGACAGTAACGGCTGCTCCCACCAGTACCCTGTACCTGAGCCCTCGGCAGCAGCAGGAAGCAGCACCAGCTTTGGGCGCTGGGACAGGAGCATGGGCTGGGTGGAAAGCCCTGGACGCCATTTGATAGAAGAGAGCTGTTGAGACACTCTAAGGACTGAGGAAAAAGATAATAAGACACAGATAAGGAATAAGAGAGGAAGACTTTTAAGTAGAAATTGCTTATACATACAATCGATAGGTTTTTTTTGTTTTCTGATATGTATTTTATTAACCTCTCGTTCTCTCTCTCTCCTCCTCTGTGCCTCTCTCTCCCCTCACTATATTTCTTTTTTTGTCCCAGGAAGTTAAGAGATTTGATATACTAAGAAGACCTTTCCTGAGTATATAATCTGTAGTTTCAAGTTAATATTCATATATGTAGTTCAAAACCTATTCAGATTTAACTATCTGAATCTACTTTTTTACAACTCCAAATCAGTTCAAAATCCATGGAATTCTATGTGATAGTTTCCTTTAAGTCATACCCTCAATGGTCCTCCATCCTGGCTAAGTATCAAAGTCTCTGAGAGAATCACAAACAAACACCAATTCCCAGGGCCCCCGTGGACGGATAAAATCAGGATCAGGTGGTGGGATCTGAAGCATCAAAACGTGTTAAGAGCTTCCAGGTGCTTCTAATGAACAGCCAAGGTCCTGAGATCCATTGCTCCAACAGGAGTTAGAAGCTTTCTAGAACAATTCTAGTTTCAGTATGCATATGAATTACCGGGGGATCTTGTTAAAATGCAGATCCTGATTTAAAACGTCTGGGATAGGGACTGAGCTGAATTTCTAACAACCTCCCTGGTGATGCTGATGCTGCAAACCACCTTTGAGTACAGAAAGGATCTAGGATAATTAGGTCCAGAATAGAGTGGGCAGAGATAAGCAACTAACAAAATAATAAACTTTTTAAACAAAAAAGAGCAAAACAGAAAGTGTGTATAGCTTCATTTTACATGACCGAAACTTTTAACTTGGTCACAGATTCTAAAGAATCTAGATATTCTCTAAAGTCAAGGAAATACTGAAATTGGTAGCATGGACCTTTCTATATTGCCTCCTACCTCCCAGGTTTGCCATGTGTGTCATATTTGTGACACTCCTTAAGACCAAGCCTTAGGGACCACAGTTGGAAGGGATATTTGGATTGAAATGGCAGGGAAGCCAAGGTAATAGGTAAGAAGATGAGCATGAACTCTGAAGGGAGATGTAAGAATCAGAAAAGGGAAATGAACTTTTTTGTCCAAAGGCAGGAGGCAGAGAGCTGGAGTAAATGCAGTGCCTAGAATTCCAACTAAGACCCTCAACAAATGCTGGGGTGTTTTTTTTCTGTTGCGCCAGCACACTGTGTGGGGAGAGTCAAATGTAACACATTTGCTTTAGGTCCTCTCCATTTACCCACCACTCCCAAGCACAAGGGTTGGTGGAAGGTCTGAAACTTTTCCAGGTCTGCTTGGTGAAGGGTTTGATGGTACATTCTTAGTGGTGGGTGTTATGAGAAGGTACTATGGTGGTGGGAGCCCAGGATCTCTTGTACTTAAGCCCTCTCTCCTGGGAGTGGGCAATGAGAGTGTATGCAAAATGCCAGGCTGAGGCCAAGTGGGCTGGGCATAGTGAAGACTGGTGGAAGGCAGGGTGGTGTGTATGGAAAGTGGACGGGAAGGGCAGAGAGCTAGAGACAGAAGGCAGCAAGTTCATGATTTGGGAAGGCCAGGCTGAACACCAGGGCTAGTTTTTGTTTTTTTGTTTTTGTTTTTTTTTTGTGGTACGCGGGCCTTTCACTGCTGTGGCCTCTCCCGTTGCGGAGCACAGGCTCTGGACGCGCAGGCTCAGCGGCCATGGCTCACGGGCCCAGCCGCTCTGCGGCACGTGGGATCCTCCTGGACCGGGGCACGAACCCGTGTCCCCTGCATCAGCAGGCGAACTCTCAACCACTGTGCCACCAGGGAAGCCCTAGTTTTTGTTTTTTAACTGTGGTAAAAATACACATAACACAAAACTTACCATCTTAACCTTTTTTAGTGTACAGCTCAGTGGCACTAAATACATTCACACTGTGTTACCATCACCACCATCCATCCACACAACTCTTTTCAGCTTGTAAAACTAAAACGCTGGCAACCCCAGTCTACTTTCTGTCTCTATGAATCTGAATATGGTGTCATATTCCAAGAAATCATTGCTAAATTCAATGTCATGAAGCTTTTCTGTCTCTATGAATTACACGTAGCTGTAAGTGGAATCATACCTTGTCCTTTTGTGACTAGCTTATTTCGACTACCATAATGTCCTCAAGGTTCATCTACATTGTTATAGCATGTGTCAGAACTTCCTTCCTTTTAAAGACTGAATAATATCACTTTGTATGTATACACCATGTTTTGCTTACCCATTCATGTGCTGATGAACACTTGGGTTGCTTCTACCTTTTGGTTATTATGAATGCTGCTATAAACGTATATGTACAAATACCTCTTTGGGTCCCCGCTTTTTAACTCTTTTGGATATATATATAGAAGTGGGATTGTTGGGTTACATGATAATTCTACTTTTAATTTTTTGAGGAACCACCACACTGTTTCCCATAGGCACTGCACCATTTTACATTCCTACCAACAGGGCACAAGGGTTCCAATTTCTCCACATTCTTGCCAACAGTTATTTTCTGTTTTTTGACAGTGCCATCTTAATAGGTATGAGGTGCTTTGCAACTGTGGTTTTGATTAGTGATGTTGAACATCTTTTCATGTGCTTACTGGCCATTTGTAATATCTTCTTTAGAGAAACATCTGTTTAAGTCCTTGGCTCTTTTTTTAATTTTTTTTGCGGTACGCGTGCCTCTCACTGCTGTGGCCTCTCCCGTTGCGGAGCACAGGCTCTGGATGCGCAGGCCCAGCGGCCATGGCTCACAGGCCCAGCCGCTCCATGGCATGTGGGATCTTCCAGGACCGGGGCACGAACCCGTGTCCCCTGCATCGGTAGGCGGACTCTCAACCACTGCACCACCAGGGAATACCCTTGGCTCATTTTTTAATCGATTTTTTTGTTGTTGAGCTGTAGGAGTTCTTCATATATTCTGGCCATTAACCCCTTATCAAATATATGATTTGCATATATTTTGACGCGCAGGCTCAGTAGTTGTGGCTCAAGGGCCTAGTTGCTCCGTGGCATGTGGGATCCTCCCAGACCAGGGCTTGAACCCGTGTCCCCTGCATTAGCAGGCAGATTCTCAACCACTGCGCCACCAGGGAAGCCCCTGCTGATTATCTTTTGATGTACAAAAGTTTTACATTTTAATGTATTCCAATTTACCTTTTTGTTGTTGTTGCCTGGGCTGCCCGTGTTGCTGCCTGTGCTTCCTTATTCCAAGAAATCATTGCTAAATCCAATGTCATGAAGCTTTTCCCTTATGTTTTCCTCTAAGAATTTTAGTTTTAGGTCTTACATTTGGGTTTTTATCCATTTTGAATTAATTTTCCTATGTGGTATAAAGTTAGGGTCCAACTTAATTCTTTTAAATTAATCAATTAATTAATATATATTTTTTTGGCTGCGTTGGGTCTTCGTTGCTGCGTGCCAGCTTTCTCTGGCTGTGGTGAGCAGGGGCTACTGTTCGTTGTGCTATGCCAGCTTCTCATTGTGGTGGCTTCTCTTGCTGTGGAGCACGGGCTCTAGAGCACAGGCTCAGTAGTTGTGGCTCATGGGCTTAGCTGCTCTGCGGCACGTGGGATCTTCCCGGACCAGGGCTCGAACCCGTGTCCCCTGCATTGGCAGGCCGATTCTCAACCACTATGCCACCAGGGAAGTCCTCAACTTAATTCTTTTGCATGTGGAAATTCAGTTTTCCCAACGTAATTTGTTGGAAAGACTGTCCTTGCCTCATTGAATGGTCTTGCCACCCTTTGCAAAAACCATTTGAGGATGTGTGCAGAGGTTTATTTCTGGGCTCCAAAGGGGCTAGTTTTTGAATTTATGTGATCAGGTGATGACTGTTGCCAGAGATGAGCCAGGTTTCTTGCTTGTATGACCAGATCAGGTGAACAGTGTGTGGGGTGGGGCTTTGTAGCACTGATAGCGGGAGTTTGCAGCTCTCTTGAAGGCAGCTCAGACCTCATCCCAATTGTGACAGGTTGGATGGGTTGTGGTAATGCAGAATAGTGCTGAGTGGTATTATAAGTGGAAGCCCTAAATGCTGTGGCAGGAGGTGATCTATGTAGAAGTATGGGCAGAATTATTAAAAGGGAACTTACACACAAGAGGGTCTGTGACACAGGGGCTACACCTTCTTTCACACGATTTGTTTGGCTTTTGCTGGGTAGTACGTGACTAGATTTATTCACGGAGGGCTTTGAAAAGGGTCTCAAAAACTAGGGTGCAAATTAATATGCTGGGGTTGGGTAGACTACGGTGGTCGAATGGCAGTGGCCAGCTGAAGCCAAGAGATTTAAGTAGGAGATACCACATCTCAGACAAATGGTCATCCATCCTAAGTTGTGGGCATCCGAAGAGCAAGGGCCGAGTCTTATTCATTCCAGCATTGTGTCTGGCAATTTCTGGCACACAGTGGATGGATGCTTAATATATGTTTGAACTGAATTGAATATAAGTCAAGAAAACAGCAATAATTTGAAGTAAGGAAACTTAACTCTTCATAGTTAGGAACATTTCTTATGGCTAATTTAAAATATGTATATTATAGGAAGAGTGCATTTCTCCTCCCTTAAAAAAAGATAGACTTGATCACCATCCTTTGTTTAAAAAAAACTATTAATTACCACTTATTAAGCACCAATTATCTCCAGGCATCATGTCTTGCACTTGATGTGCATTATATTTAGTCCTTACAACAATCTTCAGGTAAGCAATATCATCTCCAATTACTGAGGCTCAGAGATGTTACATGTCTTGTTTAAGGTTACACAGCCAGCAGGAGCAAAGCTAGGATTTATATCCAAATGGGCCCCATGTTTCTTCTCTTCTCTGAGAACTCTTTTTATCTGTTTCTACCTGGGAGCTATCATTCTCATCCTGTAGCATGCTCTTCTTCTAGGGTTAATAAACACATTTTCTTCAGCCTCTAATCATGGCCCTTGTAACAAACTATCACTAATCGTTTATCTGTCTCTGGCCTTTCCCCAAGTTCTCCATGTTCTTTGAGTTTGGCATCAATCTAGCATTTAAACACTACTGAGTGGGGGAAAAAATTACAAGTTTTGACTTCAACAAAAGAACTGAATCATCTCCCTTTCCATTTTACATTGGCATAGAAACTATTTTGCACTGATTCACATATTCACAAAAAGTCAAAAATTTAAAAAGTGAACAAATAAAAGGAACAATAACCATCAGGAATCCTGGTGACAGCTGGGTGGTAAGGTGTGGTTTTGTGTACTTAACACAGACAACTATGTGAAAAGGATAGCAGCGAAAAGCACTGAGCACCTGGACCAAGCATTTCTAGGTGCAAGAGCCCAGGCCCTGGCATTGTACACTCTGAGGTGAAGAGAGACAACAGGGCTCAGGAGGCAAAGCTGAACAAATACTGTGACATGGATTTTTAATCTCCCTGTGGTTTAGAGCAGTGCAGCTCAAGGGATGGGTTGTGACTGGGTGCTGGTCTGGGAACTGTTTCATTCCCAGTCTGTGACAGGGTGAGCAGAGAGACCAAGTAAGGTTATAACTGATGAATCTAGTAAAAATCTTGGGCTTGTCTCTTTCCTTTTTCCTGTTCAACCCTTCATTCCCAAAACCTAGAGCAATGCCTGACATGCAGCTGGTAAGCACTGGCTGACAGGGCAGTAATATGGAGAGATTGTGGGGAGAGGGCAGAGACCAGGAAATAATGCCAGAAACTGGAGTATATCTTTTTTTTTTTCCCTACTAATTCATCTTTATTGTGTTTTACAAAAGTAGTGGTCTGTGACAGCTTGGAAACGGACAAAACAAAACAAAAAGCAACTACTGGTCCTTCGCCTCGGATAGTTTGAGAAGTGCTGGTGTACAGTGAGTCAATGTAGAAGCGGTGCTTGGCAAAGTTGCTAGACCTCCTGGCCATTTATTTAGCAATCTAGTAAAGGTTTAAGTGTAGTAAGGTTCCTAGAATAAGTCACTGGTTATAACTTTGGAAATTCATTCTGTTTGCAGTCCCCGGTATTCTAACCACATACAAGTGTCAGTGCATACCCTGCAGATTCCACCCATCACTAAGGCAGATGCTTACAGACCAGGTAAGCTGCCACAGGCTTACAGGTAAATGCTGAGCAGATGACTCAGCAAGTGACAAAAGGACAAAATAGAGTCCACTCCACATTGCTCTAGTCTCGGTAGATGTGGGGTATGCTTTACCCAGCACTTACAAAACGTTTAGGTAATTCCCACTCCTGTTGTTTCTCACCATGTGGAGGGACAGCAACTGGTCTCTTCAGTCTTGTCTTCCTCATTCCTGGGAGAGGTGAAGTGACTTGGCTAAAAAGTGAATTTGGGAAATGAATTAGGCATGTTTAACCTAGTCCTTTTTCACTCTCTCTTGGAAGCCAGCTGCTCTGTAAAAGGCTCTACAGGGGCAGACCCCCCATGGGTAGAGTCTCGTGGCTGTCCAGCTGTGGGTCTTGATTCTGGGGTTCAGTACTGGGGGGCAACTGTTTCCATGCACCTTGAGCCATTCTCTACTGTACCAGCTACATCAGTAATTAAGCTCATGTTTTAATCTTCATCTGTTGGCACCTCAGTCTCTCAGTTGGTTTAAAATGTGGGCAGGGAACACAGGAATAGTGCTTTGGGGGGCTTCTCAAACCTTACCAGATGGTGGTGACTGCATATCATGGTATTGTCTCATAGGCTATTCTGGCCTGTATTCTTTACTTGCCCTCCATTTATTTCCTTGCAGAGGGTCAGGAGATCTTAATCACTTGGTGACTCTATTACATTGATACCTAATCTGTTCCCTTGTGCAAAGTAGGAGCTAGACCTTTCTCTGTCACACTGGGGAATAAGGACGATCTTCTGGCTTGGCCAGTGTCCCCTTCTGCCTGCACCTCTCTGGGCGTGTTTATTCTAAAGCTGCACCCCATCTTTCCAGGTTTATGAACATCAATAAACTCATACTTTGTGACATGTCATGATGGAAAACAAGCACAAGGGCTCTGGAATCAAAAGTAAGAATCAGATAAAGGCCAGTCTTTGCTCTTCTAAAAAGTATCAAAGGGGCTCCTCTGGTGGCACAGTGGTTAAGAATCCACCTGCCAATGCAGGGGACACGGGTTCGAGCTCTGGTCCGGCAAGATCCCACATGCCGCAGAGCAGCTAAGCCCGTGTGCCATAACTACTAAGCCTGTGCTCTAGAGCCCATGTACCATAACTACTGAGCTTGTGTGCCACAACTACTGAAGTCCGCACACCTAGAGCCTGTGCTCCACAACAAGAGAAGCCACCGCAATGAGAAGCCCGTGTCTGCAACAAAGAGTAGCTCCCGCTCACCGCAACCAGACAAAGCCTGCGTGCAGCAACAAAGACCCAACACAGCCAAAGATAAAAAAATAAAATAAAAATAAAAAGTACCAAAAAAAAGTATCAAGAACAAAATGTCTTAATGGCTATTTCTGTGATATAATTCAGGTAAACAGAAAAAGAGCTCATGGCCTCTGCAGCCTTCCTATTCCCAAGGCTCAGTGAAGTCTCTTTCTTTGGTTCTTCCTGAGCCAGGCTAGGAGGCATTTAAGCTTACAGTCTAGTTCTCTGAGGTTCAGTTTCAAGTCACTCTTGCTACAAACTTCTCTGACCTTGCATTTTTCTTTGGGTCACTGTAACAGTATTTGGCTATTCTGCCTGTGGACACTGCCCACTTTCTCTAGGCCAGTGTGCCAGACGCTTCTGCTGGTAGCCTTTCCTAACGGTGACTGTTTCTATGTATCTCACTGAGCTTTAGAGGAATGACTGACCCTAGATTCCGCTGTCATCATTATTGACATGGTACGCTTCTTCAAACGGACCTTGTCTATGCCAATAACTTTGTCTGTAACTCCCCCCCATATGGTATTTTATTTGTCATATTATTTTACATTATAGATTAAGTCCTTAAAGACAATGCCCACCTCGATGTAGTTAAGACCTTTGTCAGTCAAGGTTTTCTATTTTTATCATTCAACTAACCTTTTACATTAAACATCTTTTAGGGCTTCCCTGATGGTGCAGTGGTTGAGAGTCCGCCTGCCGATGCAGGGGACACGGGTTTGTGCCCCGTTCCGGGAAGATACCATATGCCGCGGAGCGGCTGGGCCCGTGAGCCATGGCCGCTAAGCCTGCGCGTCCGGAGCCTGTGCTCTGCAACGGGAGAGGCCACAACAGTGAGAGGCCTGTGTATCGCAAAAAAAAAAAAAAAAATCTTTTAATGTAAAGAATGCATTAATATATAAAAATATAGGCTCCAGGTTTAGAAAGCCACTCTCTTTGGAAAGTTACTGACACTTCATAACAAACTATTAATAAATACCCCAAGGCAGGATGAATCAAGAGTAACTTACATTCATATATAAACATAACTATAGTATAAATAAAGTTGCATAACTAGAATAAAATTTAATGTAAACGTGCCAAAGAGAAGAAAGCACGAGATTTATAAAGCTTACATGCAGTCAGAAAATGTTCAACTGAGTAATAACCAAAGCTTCATTAACTTGGCAGTCTTGGGGACTTAGAAAGTGAGGTAGCTCAAGCCAAATTCCTTGGGTGTTACAGTTCCTCCTGTCCCAGGCCAGGCAACTGGCAATGGAACTGCAGTAGGGGTAAGCACTGCATGTGTTGTACATCGTTTTCATTGTAGGTAAAAACCAGCAAACAGGGAATTCTTTATTCTTAAGATTTTCCCTGTGCCCATGATCAGCTTCTGCATGCACTTGGAGGAGAGACAACCCTATTAAAATGTCTTTTAAAAAGCTAAAGCTAAATGACTAAACATTAAAGCTTTGAGGAATGGGGGGGGGGGAACCTACAAGGAAAGCATCAGCTTGTTTATCCAGGGAATGAGCAGAATTTAATTCTCATTCCAGCATGGGGCTGCTAGGCACCCAGTTCCTTTCACTCTGGGTAGAAAACAAATCCCCAAGTTGCTACCGAGCCAAACTTTAAAGGCCAGTCAGGAAATGAGCAGCACTCCCAAATGGGAAAGGCTGGATCAGTGTTTTTTCTAAAGTAAACAAAAGATCTGCAAAAGTATTTCCTTGCGCTATTTGGCAAGAGAAAGAAGCACCTGGAGAGTGAGTTAGGAAGAGAAAGCCTATAAGACAAGGGAGTAAAACAAGGATGGTTATAATGAAGCTTTGTCTTTGTCTCACTAATCTCCAGAGCCCAAGTATTCTATTACGAAACAAAGCAGCAAATGAAGAGATGCTCAGAAAGACTGGTTGATTAAGAATACATTCATGGAGAGGATAAACAGAGTAAATGCTTTTCTGGATCCTGAATTTCATCTTTCATTTGGATTTTTAAAAAAAAACCTTTAAAAATATCTTCCAGAGAATCAAAGTGGAATATATACATTAAAATAAATGAGGGCTGTGAAGGAAGATGTATGAGCAGGGAGAAAAGCTATTATCCTTAGAGGCAGAAATTTCCTTGCTTCAATGCGGCATGTGACACTGGCAATTTCAGCCATTCTCTTTCAGTGCAAGTTCCAAATGCTGCTTAAGGGGACGCTGTTCCAGCTCACCTGAGGGAGTGCGGCGTAACTAAAAATGTATGGAGAGCTATCACGTCTGTTCAGCAGGACAGCCTCAGGAGAAAGACGTTACTCTCAAAAGGCAGGAGGTGAGAGAAATGAGGCTGCAATTGCATAGTGTTCCTTGTATTAAGTACACAGCATTTAAAAAAAACACAAAACCATCAACAAACTAATGCAAGAGACTCAACAGCATCTCATCATTAATTTTAGGAAGTTACACAGTTTTAGAGCTTTTTCTCAATGAGAAAGGCTTAGACTTGATGGATGATTGCCCTTCCCCAAAGTTTTTTGAAACAACCAACAACTGATATATAAAGATTAAGTAAGAAAAAAACTAATTTCTTTTTCTGCAATGAACTAGGAAGTGTCACATAAAGGAGCAATGGGTTGAAAACACTGCCAAAAAATTTGTGTAAGGATAACAAAACGTATAGTTTTCCTGGACTAAACCCCACCAGCCCAAGTAGGACACATGTTTGGGGATTTTTAGGAGGCAATGAACAGCTCACCTAATTTAGCAGTTAACACCTGATAGAAAAGCATATCTTTTCTGGAGTCCAGGCTCTATTTAGTGCCTATCTGCTGGAGAAAATCAAAGATAAAGACAAAAATCACTGGGATGCCAAGGACACAGCTAACTAAATGCTATTTGTGACTACTTGAAGTCCATGTGCTCCTAAATATTTTTTTTTTCTCCTTATGTAATGTTAACATGTATTTATCCATTCACCTGCCTCTAGCTGTTCCTGACTAAAGGTTAAGTGGTTGTGAAACCACATGCACCGTAGAATCCAAAGCAGCTGTTTTAAACTCTTGGACAGTGGTGGTGCCTTGTAGCTTGCTTTTGATGAGGTCCGGGAGCAGCTGAGGGTGAGCTGTCTTTGACTATCTGGAGGTTTTAATGTCCTCCATGCACATCATGCCAACCTGGTTTGCCAGAGTTGGGGTCACTGTGCCCTGAGACACTTCAAGATGGTGCTCAAGGGAGCTGTGCTCTACCGCCACCTGGGCCCCTCCGGCAGGTGAACTTGCATTTTCAATTTGATGCTGTTTTTCTTACCCTCTGTAGGGACTCACACGCAGAACTATTATTACTTGCATGTTGCTGACTCATACACAGAGGAAAAAGTAATTTTGTCTTAACACCTCTTCCCTGTCATTTAAGGCATATGTTAATGAAAGATAGATTTTGGCATCCACTCTCCTCTGCAGCTTTGAGGCCACAGTATATATTCATTATAAATGAAGATGCAACTGTTATTTTACTTCTATTTATATTTATAACTACACCAAAGCCAACCTGCAGGTAACTTTGGGCTCTCTCAAATCCCAAGCCATATTCCATGGAATGCTCAACATGTCAGGCTTGAATTGGCATTATTGTACATACAATGTTTTAAACAAAGATGTTCTCACTCATTTTATTATTGACACTCCCTGATCACATATTTTTAGATTATGCTGGAGTTGATCCCTTTGAGGGTTCCCCCTACCCCCTTGCAGTACAGACTGATTTATTTTCTTTAAGTGAGGAGTATGCAAGTGATGGGTGCTCTGTGTGCTCGCAGGGGAGCCAAGTGGAAGGCTGAAGCCCGAAGGGGGGTGGGGCGAGAGCAGAAGTAAACATATGCAGAATGCTGAAAAGAGCTGACTGCAAGCTTTTGCTTTGTCATTCCTCTTCGTTCCTTCCCTTCTCTTCCTTCCCAGTTTGTAACTGTGGACAAGTACTACCTACCTATTTCATAGAATCACTGGATCTAGAATGAGCTGTCTCCTTGAAGATCGTCTGATCCAAACTCCCACCCATTGCTATAATTCTCCGCTAGATTCAGGAGCTCTTTTTCTTCTCCAGCAGCTTTCCCGAACAGCATTTGAGTCTATCAATTAAAAGTGTACTGATGAGACTAGATGTTTTGGAATCAGACACTTCTGGGCCCAAATTGTGTTTCTGCCACTGACTCGCGGTGATATCCTAGGCAAATTACCCAATACCTCAGAGCTCCAGTCTTATCTGTTAAATGGTTATTTTTACAGTAAAAACTAATTCATAGGAGTTTGAGGATTAAATGAAGGAATAATGTGGTATATAAAAGTGTAGTGTATAAAAGACTTAGCACTCAGAGGTAAATTAAGAGCAGCTAAGCGGTTCAACAGGAACTAGGACCCATGCTTCCTGTCTGACTTGCAGGCAATATTTTTCCATGCATTTTACTGTCTTTCTCACAAGGTCTCATAAAACCACTGAAAAAGTTTCTGTTGCTGGAGTGCTCTGTATGCTGCCTTGTAGACTGTAAATACTGTTATTAATAACAATACCTCACATATATTCAGTGCTTTAGATTTTACAATGCACTTTTCACAAGGAAGGGAGGTAAATACCCACACCAACATGTCTACTGATGACTAACAGAGGCAGAAAGCAGAAGAAGCAGAGGCTCAGAAAAAGGCCTATTAATGATGCAAATGTGAAGTTATCTGCACTTGTGAGGAGCATAACAAACATTAAAACCAATTAGAAGTAATAATGCGTGATATATTCTGGCTTCAGAAATTGGCTTTGATGAGTTGGAAAACCAGAGGAATACAGCATAGGAGTCTGGGGGCAAGAATTTAAGTCACCTGATGTTGAACGGCTTACATGGTCCTGATGCCCCGGAGGGCAGCTCTTCGCATACGGGTGAATAATTTTCACGTACAAGTGAGTATAGCAACGATTTAGACTGCATGATGGTAGAAACCTCGATGTATTCAAAATTTAGAGACAACGCATATGGAACTGAGACAAGCAAAGCAAATAAGTTCTCAGAAGTCAACATTAACTGGGTGTTTCAATACGACAAATGTGTCATACCAAAATGCAAAACTTTTAATAATAGAAACCGCTACCTTGGCTTTCTCACAACCTTATGAAACAGTACTTCATATGTGTGAGAATTTTTACATTTGGAAAATGTTCAAAAGTGAATTTTTAAAAATGGAGGAAAACAGAGGGTGCATTTTTAATATAGCATCTTTCATTGTTTCTGTATTATAAAATGAAGGAACACATCTTTTTCTGTTAGAAAGAAAATAGTCCTTTTGAAATTCAGCTCCCTCAGCAGATGAAGTTTTAAATATCAAACTCTGCCTAACTGACTAGTCCTAGCTCCATAGATGTGAGGGAAAAGATGAGAATTTCATGCAGTTATCAAATATTTTAAACTAATACCCAAGCAGATACATTTGCAACATTTCATGATTTCTTAATATCTATAGGCAATATTCCAAATCAGGTCTTTCTCTTATTTTTCCTCTGCCAAAAAAAATCTACATTTTGTCTGGCAGCAAACTCTAAGTAGGGGGTTGATTCAGGTAGGCTAAGGGAGAGAAAGACTGACCAGACAAGCAGAAGACACTGATAGAAATGGCCCATTAAGCAGCCATGTGGAATAGGAGGTCTATGCTAGACAGAGCCCAAAAGAGCCCAGTTTGTGTCTCACAGTCCAAATTTGGTGGATGTATTTTTGAAGTTTCTAAAGGTTAACTACATGCTGTAATACATTATAGAAAGACACGGAGCAGCATTTTACTGTGCCAGTCAAGAAGCTGGCTTGAATCTGCTATTTAGGACAGAGAGAGACAGTACGATTTACATGTATGAGAATGTGGGAATAATTTTACCTTCTGTTGTTTTTAAAACCACCTTGGGCCATGAGTTTTAAATTGAGACACAAGAAGATCTGCTGGGGTTCCCATAGCAACATTAACTTATCTAACTGCCCTTGCTGTACGTAATAACTTCGTTACTAGTTTGGCTTTTAAATATACACTTTAGTTAGGAAAACAACTGAGTTAAGAGTCTCAGGCAAATTTTGACTTTTACATTTACTGCATGTTTAAACAGAAACCTTGATATTGTACTTCTGAGGATTTGTTATCAAGGCAAATGTACGCAAAAACCTTCCGTGGTTCTCCTTGCCCTGATCTCTGACCTCACTGCATTCCATTCTGTTGACGACTCCTCAATCAATCTCTCTAAATATATTTATAACACACCATGGCTAGGATAAAACAGAAATAAACCAACCTTGGATGGCTCTAGTCGAGACCAGAACCCAATGCACCCTCTATTCAAGGCTGTATATAGATGCCGTCCCCATCTTTTCTCCACTATTCCGAATCATGAATATCCATATCCCCACCAAACATACCTGTCTTCTCACCATCTTCTGAGAGCATATGTTCTAGGACTAGCCTGAGACCTACCTCCTCCCAGAACCCTGATTCTTTCCCTTCCATCCCACAGCTGATCTTTCTCTCTCTTCAGAACCATTATTACTACTGCTACCACCACACGATGTCTGTGACTGGGCAGCAGCCCTCCCCTCTTTTTTGATAACAGTGTCTTGATTTTCCTTTGAGGAACTTGCCTCCATTCCATATAGTCTGGTGGTGCCATCAAATAACCTGTCCTGCCCCAGTCTGTCAAAAGATGAATCCATGGGGCTTCCCTGGTGGCGCACTGGTTGAGAGTCTGCCTGCCGATGCAGGGGACACGGGTTCGTGTTCCCAAAAAAAAAAAAAAAAAAAAAAAAAAAAATGAATCCATTATCCAAATTGGACCAATCATATGCTTCCAGGAAGTTGAATTTTAAGTGAGTTCAAAAAAGGAAAAATAGTTGGAACTGATCATTCTGATGGTGGTCCTTTCAAGAGATTGTCCATGTCTTCCAGATTTCTGTGGCTCATAATCAATCAAGCACATCAGCTAGCTGATAAGCTCCGTATTTGAGTACTTGCTCACATATTATCTTAGATCATGATTTAGAGGCTTGGGATGCACAGTTTGCTTTGCCAGCTAGAGCCTATTTATGCTCTCAGAAAACAGAGCTGGATCTTTATTGTATTATTCCATATAATTCAGCACAATGTAAGTACTCAGTATATGTTGTATAATGAATGACAAACCAGTTTTAGAAACTCCATTTTTACCAAGTACAATTTGCAAGCCAATTTATGTCTTTTTTGAGGCAAGGTGGTAAATAAATTTTTAATTGCTACGATTTTCTTGAGTATGACAGTTGTCTTAAAGAAGGCTTCCAACTTGTACACCTAAGAATAGCCTGAAAATAATATTAGCATTGGTCATACTTCCCCAATTTTAGGAAAGGAAAGAGAAACTAAAATTCTGTTTCAGACATTAGTCTGTGAATTAAAGAAAAAAAAAGTTTTGGGACGAACAACAACAAAACAAAAAAATATAGACTTTTGTCTTGGTCTTGTGACTTTCCTTGGAAACAAGGTGAGCTGCCTCTCTGCTATCAGTTAACAGTGGAGGAGAGTTCAACTGTGTTCAACTAATGTATAAATAAAGTAGATGGGTTTTTTTCACTTCTAAAAAATGGCAGGTTTCCACCTCTCAGAATCATCTGACTTATATCGGTAATTTAACTGAATGTTTATAAAACTCAAAGAACAAACAAAATGGTTAAGATGTAATAAATCCAAACAAGCTTTAGCATATTAAGTTTTGAAAACACAGAATACTGTGCTCTCTTCCAAATCACTTACATGTGCTTAAAATGCACAAAAGAGCCCACCCATGGTAAACAGCAGGATATACAAATTCTCTTCTTCTGTCTTTTCAAAAATGGAAGATTTACAGAAGACTTTGCATAGTGTAATCCTCTGGTTTGTACCTTAACATGATACATAGTTCAGCCATGAGAAAAGAGTGAAAATACCAATTTGGAGCTTTTTTGAGTGAAGGGTAATGGTTTCTGGAATTTTCCTTGAACCCAAACTCGGTGCATTTTCACTTTTTTTTTCCTATTAACTTGTAAGCGACGATCGACCAGATTTTGCTTCTCATTTAACCCAGCCTTGCAGAACATATCGTGGACTTCCCCTGTGAGACAAGAATGGCAGTCAAATGTATGATATGTAACTTGGGGGGAGGGGCAGTCAGGAACAATGGAACATTAATGAAATGAATGACCATCTGAATTTTCATTTATACCAAGAAACATTCTCTAGTACAAATTGGTGAAGGAAACCCATGACACCAAGTGGTTTTCTTTTATTTCACACAAACATACTAAGTATAAACAGTTGAACACAGCAGGTGTTAACAGATATACAACACTACCGGTTGCAGTTTTCAATATTTTGAAAGGTGCCCAGATCTGAGTTTTTGTTGGTTTGCAGAGACCCCAAATGGCACATTGTAAAAGTACTCACATAAGTTTGGGGAAAGTCCTTGAATGAAGGATTCATTTTAAATGCTTTTTTAAAATGAGAAATTGACAAGAGATAAGTAATTTTCTATGGACTCTTAAAATCACATTCCCTCTTTTGGCTGTGGCACGTCATCAATTTTTTCATATCTGGGCTAACAGTACCTCTGAAATGGAAACTTCGTTAGGGTATGAGGATGAAACAAGTGATTCTTTAAATTGGAAAAAAATTAAAAGGCAAAAAGGCCACTTCCAAGCTTTTACATAGAACAGTTATAATCACTAAGGTGTAAAGACATCTAATGTTTATTCAACTCTTGAAGCCTCATTTTTAGAGCTTTTAAGTTTCTCCCTGCAAATAATACCCAAGGAAAGTTTTTACAGCTAATTATTTCCTCTTATAGATAAACATACCTTTTGTAAAGAAATATGCTCTGGTACCATCTCCTCGAACATAAAAGTTTTCAGATAAACAATGCCCTAAAAAGAAAAAGAAGTGTGACAAGAGAAACTTAGTATTCCTTAAGAAAACCACCACCACCAACAACAACAAAATTGACATGAAATGTAAACACAGCATTCTTTAAAACACAAGAAAATAACTCCAAACTGAATATACCATTACCCCTTTTAAAACGAAGCTGAGTCTTATCGTATCTTCCATAGTCCCGAAATAACAGCATTCCCCCAGGTTTCAGTAACTTGGACAGTCGGTTTACAACACCTTGCATCCTTTGAAAACAAAGCAAGAGACTCTGTGGAAGTCTTGTTTTATACGTCACATTCAACCTCCTTAATGATAAAATAAGCACAGCTCAATGAGGCCAAAGAAATGTAAGCCACAAATATAAGGGGAACAAAACCAAAAATATTTTGTATAGAAAGAAAAAAGGACACCAACTTGCTAAATAATCAGATTCAAAAAGCCTAGAATATCAAGAAATCACCCAAATGACCAGAGTGGTAACTTCACAGAGCTTGATGTGTAATGTCAATGCTGAACTGCAAAACCACATAGACATTCCTGATATTAACAGCAAATTAAGGTAGTTCCAAGGCAGAAAAAAATGAAGTCGTTTCATTTTCCTTGCAAGACAAAAAATATGCCAGAACTGTCCCAATCAGACATACCTAAACAGGGATCACCTTTCCTCCAAAACTAGCTGCTTTTCCTCCTGACTTCTTTATTTAGTTCAAAGGTACTAAATTCACCAAAGTGTAACACCTCAGAGAAATCTTTGACTCCTTTTATTTTTCTCTTCTTCCACTATCCTCAGCACAACCATTTGGTCATCAAATTGTCTTTTTTAAAAAACTACATATTTGATCGTTTCTCTCTCTCGTATCCCATTGGTACTCTCTTAGTATACAAACTCCAACATCCTCAGGCTGGAAACAGAATTGCTTCTTAACAGGTGTTATTATTATCCCTGCCAATCCTTCCTGCATATTATTGATGAATTAGTATGCTTAAAATGATGGTTTTGTCAAATCATCCCTTTGCTCAAATTTTCATGATTTTAATCCACAGGATAAAATCTTAGTTTCTTATTTGAGCCCTTAAGATCACCTACAACTGACCTCAATCTTTCCAACATCTTTCCCACTACTTCCTAATCTGAAGCATCTTTAGCCAAACTGTTACATGCTTGGCTCTGAGCAGTCCATGCCTTTGCTCATGTGGTTTCCCCTCAAAGAATTCTCTCCTCCTTACTCTTTGCCTATTTAAATTCTATTCACACTCTAAGCCCCAGCTCAATACTGGGAAGCTTTTATTACTTTCTATCTTTTACTGCTTATTCTACCCATCTGGTTCCCAAACATGACCCCTTGTGACTGGTTTTCTTTTTTTTTTTTTTTTTTTTTAATTTATTTTTGGCTGTGTTGGGTCTTCGCTGCTGCATGTAGGCTTTCTCTAGTTGTGGCAAGCAGGGGCCACTCTTTGTTGCAGTGTGCGGGCTTCTCACTGCGGTGGCTTCTCATTGTGGAGCACAGGCTCTAGGCACGTGGGCTTCAGTAGTTGTGGCATGCAGGCTCAGTAGTTGTGGCTCACGGGCTTAGTTGCTGCGAGGCATGTGGGATCTTCCTAGACCAGGGATCGAACCCGTGTCCCCAGCATTGGCAGGCGGATTCTCAACCAATGTGCCACCAGGGAAGCTGTGACTGCTTTTGATTTAATGTTTTTGGTTAAGTGTTCAAGGCCTTATATGTGATTATGGTACAGAGATGACAAAGATTTCAGATCTCATATCAAGCCAAGTGACTGACATTGGCTGCCGACGGAGCTCTACTGCAAAGGACTCTTAAGACTCACAGGGAATGACAATCTACAAAATCAATTATCAATGTCTGCCCTGGGCAGAGAATGGTAAATGGGCAGCCTGTGTACTAAGTCCTTGCTGTCTCTGCTTTATCCAAGCTTCTTAAAGCTTCTGAGCATAACTTATTTTAAAAATGAGGGGTTTTGATCAGATGATCTGTAAATTCCTTCCAATTAAAACACTCTTCAGGGACTTCCCTGGTGGCACAGTGGTTAAGAATCTGCCTGCCAATGCAGGGGACACAGGTTCGAGCCCTGGTCTGGGAAGATCCCACATGCCGCGAAGCAACTAAGCCCATGTGCCAAAACTACTGAGCCTGTGTGCCACAACTACTGAAGCCCATGCGTTAGAACCTGTGCTCCGAAACAAGAAACGCCACCACAACGAGAAGCCCACGCACCGCGACGAAGAGTAGACCCTGTTCCCCGCAACTAGAGAAAGCCGGCATGCAGCAATGAAGACCCAATGCAGCCAAAAATTTTTAAAAATTAAAAAAAAAATAAAAATTTAAAACACTGTTAAGTGGAATAACGGGGTGAAACAGTATGTCAGGTTATGAAAGAAATAAGTAGTAAGAAAATGAAAGTAACTATGAAAACAAGAGAGAAATGACAGAAAAAGGTGCCATGATTAGAAAAAAAGCTCTTTAAAAAACCTGGAACCTAAGTACATGAAAGAGAAAAAGAAAAGTATTTTTCCTTGTTTATTTTATTACAGGTTATTTTCACACTGTGCTTATATCCTTAGAATTTGACAATTAAAGAAAACCATATCTAAACCTTAAAACGTTCACTTTCAGGATAAATGTTTTACGTACAGAGAAAAAAAATCTCTTTCTGCAATTATTAGCAAAACAAGCATGAAACGAAAACACAAAAAAACAAACAGCCAAATACTTCAAAATGTAGCCTCCTTCTGCAAATCCTCTCCTCCCAACTATCCTTTAAAGTCTGCATTGCAGGTGAAGGCAAGAGGTGGGGAGCTGCTTCTCTTATCAGCCCATCTTGGGTCATAATGCAATTCCAGAGCCAGTTCCTGAGAAATGCAGGTGGGAGTGGCCTGCAGGTGAGATGGACAAGAATGGGGGAAAGCCCCTTTTCTTTTTTCATCTGACTTGGGCCAACTCTGCTATCCTCACCTATCGCTGGATGGAGGGAGAGGAGAAGGAAAAAAGGAAATTAAAAAAATAGAGTGTTTATTGACTATTCTATGCTTAGATCTTTAGAAAACATATTATACTTTTATTTCAATAACAAGAAGGACAGCTACCTATTTTTTTTGTAGCCTTCTATGGTTTACTCCCATTTAAGCTGGGACCCCAAGACTCAAGGTCTAGCTGACCTTCCAAGCTGGCAATAAGCCATTTTTCTAGAATTTTCCTGGGGTTGAATCTACTACCACAGTGCTAGATGACCCTAAAGATACTGCCTTACTTTTCACTTACTATTACCCAACTTCTACTCATTCACCTCATTTTTAGATCATTTCCACGTAGGTAAGAAAGTAGCTATGGACATGATACATCTGAACTTATTTTATAATAAATAAATAGAATGAATATATGTACTATAAAAACAATCTTTCCAAGATATCTGCTTCCCCTTCTCTTTAACATTCAATTCAACTCATGACAAAAATACATTATCTAAACTAATTGAAATAGTCTTTTTGAGGTCTCATTTTGAATTTAAACATTTCCTGTTATAGGTGTCAGATAGAAAATCTTATTCACTATCCACCTACTCTATCTTTTTTACTATTCATCCTTTTAACTGTGAAACAAAATACATAGGTGACATCCTTCTACCAGTACCTGAATAATGCCAACAGTATAAACAGATTAGCAGAAAGAAATAGGTTATAGAAACTGGGAGGAAGTAACTTCATGGAACTTGATATATCTCACCAGGTGCAATTATATATTTCATTCGTTATTTGGAAATCTAATTTGCTTTTCCACAAGTAATCAAAGTGCACATCTCTGAATGAGAAGTGAAAGGACTGTAAAGGGTCCTAATGACCTTATAATAGCAAAGAAAGAAGGACACAATACTCGATTTCTTTGGGAAAGAGTCACACTCACCAAACAAAAAGCGGTTGATGCCAAGTCTGTATCTATTACCAGAAGATCACGAAAACCCAATTTTAAGAAACATTATGAAGGCACAACCCCTGACACTTACCACATGTGTCTTAATACATACAAGGTGGCAAAATTTTAAGAAAAGTGATCATTTTAATTGCTGGTAATATCTCTTTGTGCTTCCTCTTTAGAGAAAAGCTGTATTTATTATTTCAAAACCTTATGTGAACAAAAATATATAAGTCATGAATATTTAAATGATGGCACTAGGCCAATCTTAGATTATAAAGGTCTGAGGTTAATCTGGCAAATTTTGATAACCCCTAATTCCCTAGTGGGCTTCTTTAAAACAAATATTTTAAAGCCCATCAACAGACCAGTGTGAAGCCAAACAGATTTACAGCCCACCTCTTCATGAACATTCAGCAAGATGCTAAATCAAAGATGTTTGTTTCTGATCACCAATGTACAATTTCCCTCTCGGGAGTCTATTAGGCTGTTCTGAATTTGTAATTTCCTTGAAGCTCTGTCACTTTTAATAGGCATGTGTCTTGCCAGAAGATGCTTTGACAGTGACAGAAAGCTCACTAAAGAAGTAGTGTCACCAGTTTCTTTCTGAAAGTCTGAAGAAAGGAAAAACTACATTTAAAAGGCTGCATATTATACATAATGCAGTTCATTAAATAATAAATTCAAGAATTGTCATTTTTGCTTTGATAGTTTTGAAAGCCACTCCTGATAAAGGGCTGTACACATTTGCTCTGCCCTTTCGTCTTCATTTACCTGTCAGGATGAATGGAAGAGAGCACAAAGACGAGGAGAATGACGTCCAGGATCCCATCTGGAAAAGGGTAGGGTAGGCCATCGTCACAAACGTCATGAACAAAGGCACAGCACTGGGCTGCTCTGTATGATGCGTGCGACTGTCATGATAAAGGAATGAAAAGACAAAAACAGTTGTTAGTAGACTTCTAGTATTTTTCTCAAATTAAAAAGGTCAATTTAACTTCTCTCAAGTGCCTTTCTTCTATAAATTTGATTTTTGGATTAGGTATTCTGTTAGGTTATTTCAAGCTGTCATTAAAAATTAAGTCTAGCTCTTGGACTTGATAACAAATATTCTTTTGCAATTCCTCCTTAGCTTGAAAAGTGGAGTAGGGCAGTCTTTCTGAGTCAGTAGGCAGTGTTGCTGGAAGCCCACCCTGTGTTACTTCAGAGGCACTGAGATGGTCCTCGGTTCTCTCTCTCACTGCTTATTCCATGCCTCCTTTGGCATTAATATGTAAATATCCTATAGTACATAATCAACATTAGGTAATGGTGATGGCTGTACAACTCTAAATATACTAAAAATCACAGGATTGTATTCTTTAAAATGGTGAAATTTATGGTATGTGAACTATACCTCAATAAAGACGCTATTTTAAAAAACCACATCCACACACAATTTGCCTATAAAAACAACACTAGAAGGATATATACCAAAATACTAACAGTGATTCACTCTAGGACTCTAAAAAAGCATATTATAGGTAAATTTTATCTGCCCCTTTAGGCTTTTTAGTATTTTAGAAAATGTCTACAATGAAAAACTATTAACTCTTATTACCAGAAATTATGTTCCATGTGTTTACTATACATTTTCCATTCCTTTTCCATTTCCTAAAATTACCTCTTTTTGCTATGATAATGCTTACTAGCATTTGGGAATTGGTCAAATAAGGCCCGGTTCCCACCACTGTTTTCCTTACAGTTGAGACATTTTAGATTTGTAATATATGCCTTTTCAGACCTTTTTTTTTTTTCAAAATTTTTAATTTAATGAGTGCCTACTATGTGCCAAACTGTGTGTAAAGCTCTAGGGACATAAATATAAATACCACCTTGTAGGAACCACTCTCTTGAACTCTATATTAAATCCCAAACAACTTCTATTGTTTTAGGGTAACATCTTAGGCATCAGTTGATGATACGATTTGCAAAATTGTAAAAGCTCAGTTAAAAATGGTCACAGATTACATCTGATGCAGTTACATTAAAAAAAATCACTTCAACAGCAAAAAATTAGATTTTTAATATAGCTCTCTTTAAAGAAAATATAAGGCATACCTTTACCAGCTCCACAGCTCCAGAAGCAAAATCACAACAATAAAGAAAGAACTCTGGAGCATTCCTATGAAAATGAAAGAAATATTTAAATCTAGAGCCCAGATATGCTGAAGCTACAGAAGTAAGGAAAGTGTAGGTTTGAATTTGTTAGTATTTCTTTAACAGAATTTTGGATGACACTTGGCTTGTTGTTTCTTCCTTTTAGACACTGTTCTCTGCAGTGGTGTGTGGATGCCTTCATGTTTCTGAACCAACATTATCTCAAACACTTATCAATTACAGGGTGACTTTCAAATTCCTGCCCTGATTTTAAGGCCCTCCATTATGTGCGCCTACTTGCTCTATATCCCATCATACTCTCCCATGGGAAACCTCCAAAGCCATCCATCAGCATTGCTCAATCTTCCTCCTACCCCTCACAGGCACTCTTTCTTGTCTGCCTCCAGCCAGCGTGGCCTGTAGCTCCTCTTAGCTTAGCCAAGTTCTATCCTCTCCAAGGACCCTCAACCCCCAGCTGCATTTACGTGCTGTTAAATATAATATTAATATGTTTATATTAACAGCATGTAAATACAACTTCTAAAAATAATAAAACACTAATATATTCTTATCGTTTCAAGTGATTGTCAAACTTTTCTTTCCTCTCCCGTTGCGGAGCACAGGCTCCGGACGCGCAGGCTCAGCGGCCATGGCTCACGGCCCCAGTCGCTCCGCGGCATGTGGGATCTTCCCGGACCCGGGCACGAATCCGTGTACCCTGCATCGGCAGGCAGACTCTCACCCACTGCGCCACCAGGGAAGCCCGATTTTCAAATTTTTATTGAGCCTTATACATGGACCAAGCATTAGAATACAAAGTAGTAAATGAAACTGTCTAATAAAACTGTCTAGTAAGAGTATGGGATTTGGGAGCCAATTACACCTGTGTTTAAATCCTGGATTTGCCAGTTATTAACACTGAATTTGACTTAACTTCTCCGAGACTCAGTTGCTTTACCTACAATACGTAAATAAAGTAAGCAAATTCAGGGGGGTTTCTTTTTGGGGGGGGTGTTTACCCATATGAAAATCCTGACTAATTTTAATTGGCCTCCACTGAACTTAGACAAGTTCTATTTGGTCTTTACCTGAAATTCAGTAACAATGGCTGATCCATGGTTACTAATGGGCAGGCACATACAGCTGTCCCTTGAACAATACAGGTTTGAACTTCGCAGGTCCACTTACACATGGATATTTTTCAATAGTAAATACTAAGTGCTATATGGTCCGTGGTTGATGGAATCTGTGGATACAGAAGGAACCACAAATACGAAGGGTCGACTGTAAATTATTCGTGGACTAACCCCCCAGATTGTTCAAGGGTCAACTGTACTTTGAATTTTGTGGGTCAGTACCCTTCCTAATCATACCTTGTATGCTATTAGCAAAGGATCCTTGCATCATCTTGCGTAGTAGTGTGTCTGAATCACAGAAAGAGATCAGTATGTCCTAAACAGTAATTATAGGTATGGTCTTGGCTCTTGTGGATTTTATAGCCTAGTTGGGGACATATACAAAAATTTCTATAGAAGTGTGCATAAGGCAGGCACCCTCAGGTGAAAGTCTTAAGAATTTTGAAGGAGGGGGATGGCATTACTAAGTGGGAAGAAGGGGAAAGGGTTTAGAAGTGGGAGTCACATGCTAGGGATGAGAAGCAGAGTTGATCCTGAGAGCCCAGTGTGTGACAGGATATATGGGCTTTGAAGCACATAATTAGAACTTCCAATTTGATTCAGGATGCATTTCAAGCAAGCAGGACTTCTAAATAAATACGGAATATAAGCACAAATATGCATTTAGCAAAATCTCACCCAGGCTTGCATTACTCTCAAATGCTACTCACTGATGAATACTACATTCATGTATAATATTCATATATAGTATAGTATTCATATATAGTGCCATTCTGTGGCACTACGGGTTTGTACTCAAATTAAGATCTGTCCAAATAAATTAATGTATCATGAATAGGATATGGTTATGAAAAGTTAACCAGTACTGAATCAAAGTTAAAACTTGTGCTGCTTTTATTTTCTCATCCATACCATATAAAAATTGTGCTTTATTGCAGCATATATACCCTTATTGTTTCCTATGAAATCCATATATTTGTGACTTGTAATTGTTGGCTGGTCACATATGTTTGATGTCTCAAAAAACACTCAGATACATATAGTACTATGTGGTATGATGGCTAAGGGCAAGGGCTCTGAAACAAGACTGCCAAGGGTTGAATCCTGGCTCTACCACTTAGTTGGGTGACCATGGAAGAGTCATCTAATCTCTCTGTAATTGCTTTCTTCATCTTTATTTTTTTAAATTAATTCTTTTATATTGGAGTATAGTTGATTAACAATGTTGTGTTAGTTTCAGGTGTACAGCAAGGTGATTCAGTTACAGATATACATGTATCTATTCTTTTTCAAATTCTTTTCCCATTTAGGTTATTACAGAATATTGAGCAGAGTTCCTTGTGCTATACAGTAGGTCCTTGTTAGTTATCTATTTTAAATATAGTAGTAGTGTGTATATGTCAATCCCGAACTCCTAACAGAGATAAATATGGCATCTAAGTTGGTTGTAAGGATTGAATGGACTCATATATGTAGAGTTTCTAGAAAGGTGCCTGACTCAGAGTAAGCACCTAATAACTGTCAGTCATTCTTATTATTGTTGCTATCATCATCACCATCATCATTATCATCATTGTTATCATCATTAAAGGAAGATCTGCCTCTGCCTTCCAGGAACTTAAAAACTTAAGAAATTAACATGGTTCTATAAATACTTCAGTATAGCTCAAAATGCTTCTCTGGACACTGGCACATCTAGCTATTATGAAAGGTATGCAGTCTATCTTTGGGCAGTAGTTACTAAACACTCACAAGATACAGAACAGTCTAGTAAGCTAAAGGAAGGCATGTGCCATTTGCCATGTGTTCTACCAGACGGCAGCTTGACCTCTGAAACTGAATTCCCACTGCATCAGCAACCCAAGTTGGTCTTGTGATCACCCAATGACTTTCCAGAGCTTTTCAGTAAAATCGGCTGACTGCCTTGGCCCTTCTCCCAGCAAACAGGTGTAAATATCACCACTACCACCACACCACCAAGCACTCTCTTGGCAAGGGGTTTAAGAATTAAATGATCCTTGGAGAATGATATGACCTCTCAATTCCAGAGGTCTAATTATGGTAAAATATTCTAAAAATGTAAAACATTAATCTTATACTCTCCAAAAGTAATAAAACACAATTTCTGTGGTGGGAAAAAAAAGTCTAATCCTCCCTTTGGAAGGCTAATCACTGGTTGCCTTTTAAAGATGAATTAATTATCTCAGGTTATTGAGCTACAGTGATTTCTAAAATATGAATACGAGGCAAAAAAACCCAAAAAGACATATCCACAAAGAAAGAGTCAGCGGTGAGAGGCAAGAGCTTGCAATTATTAGTTGGAGGGAGAAGTAGAAGAGGGAAAAATACAACTAACAAGTGGGGAGCCAGAGATATTAATCAGTCAGTGTGTACCAAGCTCTATCTATATTGTATTGTTAGGCTACCTGAAAAATCAGATTAGAGTAAAATATGCTCTTTACCTCAAGGAATATATGAATAGTAGTTTAAGAAATAAGACATAGAGAAACGATATGCTAAATAATAACTTGAGGTAAGTCATAAAGTAACATACAATCAACTGCCAGTGTAGTAGATTTATGTGTATCACAAGTTCAGAGATCACGGGGGTGAAGGAATCTGGCTATGTGGTATAAAAGTACAGGAAATTTTGGCCCAGAAATTGGAAAAGGGAAAACAAAGAAAATAAGTCCGGAAAGAGGAAGACCATTCAGAACTGCAAATTGGCCAGCACCACTTCTAGCTGGACACTTTAACTGGTAATTTGATGATATTAGGGAATTACTTAATTTTTATTATGTTAGGTTTATAATAGTAATGAAGTTTGTTCTGCTTTTTGGAGATCCATCATAAGTACTTAAAGTGTCATGATGTTGGCCTTATATTAGTAACTGTTGAAACAAGGTGGTGGGTGTATGAGAATACGCTGTATTACTCAGTTTTTCTGAATGCTTTTACATTTTCACAATGGAAAGTTAAAAAAAAAAGACTTTCTTAAATTTAAAAATAGGCATAGTGAAAAGACTGAAAGAAATTATAACAAAAATTCTGTCAGCAGCTATGCTAATGGTGGTGGGAATAATGGGTGATTCCCCCCAACCCATTTTCCTCTAATGGGAACGTTCTACAATGTGCTTATGTTGATTTTATAATGGAAAAATAATGGGAAAGCTATCATGTAAACTTAAAAAAAAAATAGGGACTTGACAGACCAGCCATAGGTAAAAGGTGTTAAAGTTTTGTAAGGTGTATCTTCTTCATCACCTACTAAAACACATAGGTGAGGTGGTGAACGGGAAGGGCAGCTCAGGAGAACATCTTTGCTCCTATCCCCTACTTCTGCCTTTTTGAATCTTAGGGTTAGGTGCTATAACTCCAAACAATTTCAAGTCTAGATACAGTCATTTGACATAGGAAGGTTTTATACTGGGTGTGGCTCCAGAAGTGATGACAAAAAAATGAGTTTAAAGCTTACACTTTATTTTGTGTAAGCTTTAAACTCAATTCTCTATGTGTAAAATGACACCTAAATAACCTGGAGGGGTAAATAAATCTCTAAAGTTCAGCAATTCCCAGCTTAGCAGAAGGATCCAACCTCTTACTCTCTTCTTATTCCCTCATCCACATAAACACAAGCTTAAAAAATTACTTCAACTCATGGTGGACAACCCATGCCTGTGAAACATTATTTTCAGAGTAATTCTCAGTTCACATGAAATTAGACACTCAGACCAAGACACTTCTTTTGAAATTTCCTTTAGTCATTGTTTATATAGGAACAAGAACACTACTGGCATATACATGACAACTTTTTCCCAGAATTTCTCAACCTCCCATATGTATGTAGAATTTTGTAGGAGAAAACTCTAAAACTCACTGCAAAGTGTTCAGAATTGGAAAAACACTATTCCCAGCACCACAGCCAACCTAAAATCAAAGAATAAACAAATATTATGAAAATAAAGTTAAATTTTCCTCACCAATGTCAGATTTTTTTATTAAAAAAAACTAAAAGAAATTTACTGGATCTCTGGGTATAGGAGAGTTTTCTAAACTCAAAAGCAATGAAGTAAATCACAAGAATAATATGCACTGAGAAATCTGACTATGGAAACATCTAAAATTTTTACATACCAAAACCCAAAATAAACCAAATTAAAAGGTAACAAACATACTGTGAAAAAAACATTTGCATTAAATATGATAAAGGGCAGAGCTCATTTTTTAAAAAGCATCTGATAAATAAAGGAAATAAACAGAACACAAAAGAAGTACAAATGACTTCTAAACGTTTGAAGAACTATATGACCTATTTAACAATCAAAGGAATGCAAATTAAAATAAGGTATAATTTTTGTCTAACAAAGCAGAAAGCACTAAAATAAGAATATTCCAGTCAGTAAGGGTGTGATGAAACAGACCTACACTGCTGTGAATTGGTATTAGTACAACTTCTTAGAAAGCAATTTGGCAATATATTTTAACAGTACTAAACTTTTAAAATAAATTATGAACTAGTAAATTGAACCCAAATAATAAAAGAAAATGCAGAAAAGTCTATACCCAAAGATGTTTGCTGCTGAAAACCTGAAAACAATTTAAATGCTCAGTCAAGTGAAAACAGGTAAGTAGAATCATAGTATTCCACATAGTAAAGTATTTTGCAGCCATGAAAAGGTTTACAGAGAATTTTTAAAGATAGGGAAAACTGTTTATGTTATAATGTTCAATACAAACAAAGCAAAACCCCAAAATGCAGGTAGAGTATAGCTCAACTATACAAAACAGTATAAACAAAAGGAGAAAAAAGTCAGTTAAATGTTAATAGTGGTTAAATTAAATCCCTTGTTTATGGGACTGTAGATTATTTTATTCTTTCTGTTTAGCAAATTCTCTGTAAGCAGTATATATTATCTTTACAATCAGAAGGAAAAGGTTTATTTTTTAAAACAGAAAATCAAGGTCTACACCAGATTATAGCAAATTACATACTTCACTTATTTCTATTTCACCTAAAAGTGGGTAATAACAGAAAGAGATAGAAATTAAGGCCAAAACCTTATTGGTATTTAAAACTTCCTTCAAGTTAGAATTAAAGTAGACAAATTAAAAAAAATTTAAATCACAAACTTAAAACCTGACTAATTAAAGATATGAGTCCCTTACATAATTTTTATGCACAAAAGTATATGAACACTTATTTAATAGTTAGATTTGATCATTTCCCCCCTAAAAAATATGGATCATTATTAAAGTAATATGAAATGTACATTGAAAAATTTTTGCCCCTGCAGTACCATACCTCTAGGATTCTGAAAGTGGCATTGCTACCAGGAAACAATTCAGTCTTCAGAGGTCCTTTTCTGTGTTCTTTGGAGTCTAGGTTGGAAAAATCAGATCCTGCTTTGTTTTGACCATCTGATAAGCCAGAACTTTCTCTATCATGATTTTTTTCTTCACGCATAGTAGGGCAGTGCATTCTTGAGAAACAGTTTGCAGCATGAACTTTTACATGATTCCATGATAATTCTTTTACCTTCTCTTCAGTTTTTTGACCAACTGGAAGAATTTCAGGAAATTCTCTCAACAGCCAATTACGATCTTTGAAAAACTTATTCTTATGTATCTTATAAAATGTGTCCCAATATTTACTAGCTTCACTCTCATACTTCACTAAAGTAAAGAGAAGAAAAAGGATTTATTTTACTATGAATTATATTTATCATTAGTTACTATTTTAATAACTATATTTAATAATTAAATACTGCTAAATATATTACATATACTATTCATTTATAACAATTATATTTACTATTGAATAACTTTAATATTATATCTAAACCACCAGGGAAGCCCTTTTTCTTTTTTAACATCTTTATTGGAGTATAATTGCTTTACAATGGTGTGTTAGTTTCTGCTATAAGGGAAGCCCTTTTTTAACCTTTTAAAGGTTAAAACTACAGAGTATTAATCCTCACAAAATGTGTCAATGGGTGGGTTATTTGGGCTTACCCTGGTAAGTCTGCTTCTGTCTCAATAGTTTAGCCAATAAATTTTTGTGAGGAATATAATCATTGCATACTGCTTTCTACAGTCTAATCTTGAAATCTTAATGATCACATTTTCACCAATAACCTGTAAGGCTCTTTATTATCTTAGAGAAATGATACCTCATTTTTTATGTCTCTGTAAATGCAGCTTCAACACGACAAATGTCTGTGCAAACTGGTAATCAAACAGGAAATTGTGGAATAATAAATGACATAATCTTAGAGCTAGAACGGTCCATTGCAATAATCTACTCCAACCCCCTTGTTTCACGTTTGAAGAAAGGACACACAGAGAAATGAACCCACTTGTACGGGTCCTGGAGCCTGGTCACAGCAGAAGCAGGACCGTATGATCTGACTCCTGGGGTCTAGGGGCCATCCCGTAACTCAATTCTTCACCCACCTCCAGAGGCACCTCTTCTTATTGACATCTCCTAATAGGAAGCCTTAAAGAGAATTTCTGATACAATTTAAAAAGAGATATGCATTTTGTGATGTCATCCCTTCGATTACCCTGGGTCTCAGCATCAGGGTTAGGTCAACAGTCTCAGACCTTCAGGCAATTCTTAGCTTTCTGCCTCTTTCTGTCTGCAGCTTAAATTAGTATAATCATTAATTCACTCACTTTCTCAATCACTCACTCAAGAAACATTTCTTGGATACTATTACATACCAGACCTAATCCCTGGGTTAGGAACTACTTTCGCCCAGTGTAGACACGTGACATTTCTAAAGTGCCTTCAAAAAATTAAAAAAACCTTCCATTAATATAGAATAATTTTCAAGACTTAATGTTAGGTGAGAAAACAAAATGTAGAACAATAAGTATATGATGCAACTATTTATTAGAAACAAAAGAAGAAAAAAATACATGTATGTACATACACAGAAAAACAGTCATGTATGTATATGCACATATTTACTGCTATATGGGCAGAATACTTCTGGAAGGATAATCACATAATTAGTAGTACTGGTTGCCTCTAAAGAGTGGAACTGAGTGGCTGGGGACCAGGGTTTGAGGAAGAATTCTCATTTGAATTTTGATCCATGTGAAATTATAATCTATTCCAAAAATAAACTAAAACTAAAAACAACAGACTCATTTCTTTGAGAATTTTAAAGAAGCCCTTACCCTCAGAACAAGCAGTTGCCTATAGTCAGGATTGTCTCTGTTACAGAACCCTGTCCTGAAGTCCTTATATTTTTTCTTTTCTTTCCACTTTTATCTTTATGGCCTTGTACCATGGATCTCCACCCATCTGGCCACAAGACTTCCTTCCCATCAGGGCTGAATTGTATCTGGCAGCAGGACTGCTAGAAAGACAGAAACTCCCATCTGTATTTAAGGTCTGAGAAATGAAAGTAGATCTCTGTAACAAAAGAATTATGTGATGTTGAAGTCCAAAACATGCTCTCATCTGCACTAATGGGAGGAAGCCTATTTATCACTAATCTAAAAATGCTGTATATCTTTAAAATAGTTCTATCTCTACTTTTAGAAATTGGAGTGTACCTGATATACTGTGTAAGAAAACAAAACAACATTCTGAAAATCAGACTCAGGAGGAATTAGGAAACCGTCAAATTTCCCCAGGGTCTTCTTGCACCTTCTCTTCTTCCTTTTACCTTAAGAACTCTCTTTGTAACTCACTCTATGCTGGTAAAAGATTTTTCTGCTTAATAAAAGGTGACCCACCTAAGAAGACCTATATTTAGTCAAATCTCTAGCATTTGAGTTTCTAATACCAAGTTACTTGTGAAGTGAGTTTGAACCTAACTATAAGTAACTAGAATATAATATAAGTGATTAATTTGTGGGAATATCCCCCTCGGAATTAATTGGCAGGGGAAGAGATAGACAGCAGTGGAGTAACTTGAAAGAAAAGATGTTCATAGCAGTGCTATTTGTAATAAGAAAAAGTGGAAATAACTCAAACAGCCAGCAACATAGGAATGACCAAGCAAACCATGCATGTCAAAACAGAGTAAACTTATGTAGCAATTAAAATTTAAAGGATAATAATATTAAGAGAAAATATTCAGACAGAATGGTCTATACACTGACTGCAACTCTAAAATTTATTTTATATTCATTTATAACCATCAGATGGAAATTTGGAGTGCTGGTAACAATTTAACGATTATTAGGTAGTTCTTTCTTTTGCAAAGTTTTATCTACATCTTACATGAAGATAAAGAATCTTGGTTGAATTCTTCATTCTATTTGCCCAAAGAGTTTCCTCATTTGATGAGGGGTTGAATTAGAGCAGCGGCCCCCAACCTTTTTGGCACCAGGGACCAGTTTCGTGGAAGACAATTTTTCCACGGAGGTGGGGGGTGGGGGGGTGATGGTTCAGGAGGTAATGTGAGCGATGGGGAGCAGCAGATGAAGTTTCACTCACTCACCTGCTGCTCACCTCCTGCTGTGCGGCCTGGTTCCTAACAGGCCACGGGCTGGACCCCTGAATTAGAGTATCTCTATGTTTAAGCTCTAAAAAGTCTATGTACTTCCCTATTAAATCCCATGAATTTATGGAGAACATTAAACATTCAGTTCTACAAACTGCAAAATCTTGGATCAGATTGCTGTCATAAATATGCGCCTGTACTACTGTTTAATTTCTACAGTTTATAAAGAAAATGAATTTGCAGTGAGGTGACTAGAATCTGGTGCAGGTACCAAATATATCAAGCACCTAAATTCAACCCTAGCTTATCCAATCTTTAAAAAGGATCTGATTACTATTAAAAGATGATGGTCAAGGTCTGCTAATATATACACTTTCAAGCCTTTTTCAAGTATTTCCCACTCAGGAATTAGGAGGAAAAAAACAAACATCACATAAATCATTGTACCAATAACAGCAGCACAATAGTACATACTAAGTGTTTATTTTGTGCCAGGCACTATGTCAAATGTTACTTGGATTTTTTCCCCATTTAATCCTAATAATACCTCTCAGATAGACATGTTATTCCAATTTACAGACAAAGAAGTTCAAGGTCAGAGGGGATAAAAAAATTTGCCCAAAGTCACCCAGCAGAGCCAGGACCTGAACCAATTCTATCAGACTTTATGCTCTTAACCATTATACTATACTGCCTTCCTAACACAAAATCAAGATTAACCCCCTCCAAAATATCTCTGAAAATAATGTTTTTCTGATTTTGTACTTTCCTCTCATTATGAAGCATCAAGCTGAAATTAAAACCTCAGTATGACTTATAATCAGTATAACCAAGTAGTAAAAATAATGCTGACTGGAGTGAACCTACATAAAGACAGATCAGAAAAACAGACTTAATTAAACCCCATTTGAATTATATAAAAAATAAACTATGCAAGGTTGTATGATGAAATTATGATGAGCAACAGGAACATAAAATGCTCTATGAGAATAGATGGGTTTGCGGGACAGCAACAAAACAGAAACAAAACAGGATAGTCTGGGATAAAGGCTAATGAGCTGGAACTTTTTTTTTTGCTTTTTAAAGTTGTGCTTTTAGCAGTACCTTCCATCAATGCTGGCAACTCCACAGTTCCCAGTAATGTATAACAGCTTCTGAGACCCACGGAAGCTCAATCAAACTCATACTTATGGCTATGAGACAAGGAAACACCTCCAGCATATAATTTAATTTCCTGAACTGCAAGAGTATCTGTGATAACAGGGGAATTGGAAGAGCAACTTTTCTGACCATGAGTGAAAAATTTAGCTTAATCCTGCTGTTCACTCAACTCAAGTTCAGGCCAATAATGATAAAAGAATACAGTGTAGAGAAATCTGCCCTGTCTTCACCTTGTCCAACTGATTTTCTAAACAGGTATATTAATGATCAATTTTTCTTGGAGGAGAAAATTTTCCCTTTACTCTGCAAGGTTGCCAATTCAGAGTTAATTGCTCTCTGCCAACGGCCGTAAAAGGGATGTAGTGATCTGTTTAACCACAGCCAGATGAAGCAACTTCTCAATTATTCATTTATTAAATTCAATACTGCTGAGGGGAAGAAGGACTATGACACACTAACCATACTTAAATATTCAGAATTCACCCTGAATCACACGGAATATAACAACTAAGAAATTGAATTAAACCATTTATATGTATCTGACATATACGATATGATTAATATGTATTATGAAAATTTATTCTAAGTTGCAATGTAACAAAAGACAATTTATTTTTTTAAAATTTTATTTAGTTTAACATCTTTATTGGAGTATAATTGCTTTACAATGGTGTGTTAGTTTCTGCTTTATAACAAAGTGAATCAGTTATACATACACATATGTTCCCGTATCTCTTCCCTCTTGCGTCTTCCTCCCTCCCACCCTCCCTATACAAAAGGCAATTTAAAGCTATTTTTGCACAGCAATTACATGAACACCTGAGCTCTCAAAGTTGGAAATTTCCACATGTCACTGATAAAGTTAATTGTCTAATAAAGGAAAACTCTTAAAGTTATGAAATTTAAAGTATACTTCTAAGAGCAGTGTATGAAATTAACAACCAAAGCTGACCTACAAACAAGTATCCTAAATTTATCAGCACACAAAACTTTTAGCTACTCTATTTTTTTTTCTCACATAGGACACTCTCAAGTGGTAAGGTATTCACAAAGGAAGGTATAGTGGAATTCTCTTACTATTTTCCTCGACATAGATAACTCATCCTAGGTAGTTAGTTATTTACAAGGGTATTTTAAAGTAAAAATAGCAGCTGCATTTGTTATTAACTTTTAAAAACCCATTACATTTGCTAAATTACCAGCTGAGATATAACACACTGGAGATGTTTTCAGGAAATTATAATCATGTTAACTCAAAAACTGCCAAATGTATCTTTCTCATTTCTCTGAATTAACCTGCTTTAAAACGAAATCTGAGCTATTATAAAATTTAAAATAAATTACCAAAAGGAAATGTGGAATTAAAAATCTTTAATCTGGGCTTCCCTGGTGGCGCAGTGGTTGAGAGTCTGCCTGCCGATGCAGGGGACATGGGTTCGTGCCCCGGTCTGGGAAGATCCCACATGCCGCGGAGCGGCTGGGCCCGTGAGCCATGGCCGCTGAGCCTGCGCGTCCGGAGCCTGCGCTCCGCAACGGGAGAGGCCACAACAGTGAGAGGCCCGCGTACCGCAAAAAAAAAAAAAAAATCATTAATCTGGGCATCTAATTGAAAGAAATATTGCTAATGAGAGCCCGGATGCTTTACATTTTAATCACAGGAATGAATATGTCAACCATTGTACAGCAAAAGACTGTCTTATTTGTGATGTATAAGTTCTTATTTTCAGAATTGTGGGGGTGTTTCCGGACTTCAGTTCTCACCAAAGGCTGAGACAATAGGTGACAAATGGGAAATGGGAGTGACAGGAGAGACTGACACACAGAGACCAAAAGAAACTTGCCAGAGAGTTGGCCAGCATGGGAGAACAACCAGTATTTCCTCCCAGTGGCATTAAAATAAGTAAGATAAAATCAGTAGACAGTGCTCATGCCGTATACTATTCTGCAAATGGAATACTTTATGATGGGAGAAAACTGGCTCTTTCAAAGACTTAGGACCCTCCTGGATAAGAAGAGATGGTGATTAACAGGGGCAGTGGGAGAAGAACCGGGTCACAGCTTCCTTTGGGCTTTCACAACGTTTGGGAATAGAGCTTTTAAACGGATCTATTCACCTTGACCCATATTCATCAGAAACATTAGATATCCAATTAGAAGCCTCACCTAGGCTGCTGCAGACTAGCAGGTCGATGACCCCTGGTGGAGACTGGACTGGGTGGCTGGGTAGGTATTTACTCTCACTGTAATATCCCATCACTCAATATAGTCCCTCAGGACAGAAGTTTTCTTTCTTTGCCACCCTCAGCTGCTGCTCTGTGCAACCTTGCTTAAGTGTGATGTAAGGGTCACCCTCAATGTGTGTGTTCCTCTCCTTGTAGCAGTTCTCTGACATGTGTGAAGTCCATTGCACTGAGTGGTGTTATGGGGGGGTGGGGGGAGGTAGGAAGGGAGGACGCAGAGGGGACCCAGCAGAAGCCTTGATCACTTTGAGTCATTTTAAAATGAACTCTTTTGTTTTGTGTCTCCACGGCGGCCAGAAAACTTGCTCAGAAACAGACTGCACATGCTAATAAGCAAACCAAATGCTTCAAAGCAGTATCATCAGCTCTCTCCAGTCTGCTTTTCCTGCTTCTATAGAGAAAGGCCAGTCACCACCTTTCTATTTCAGTCACATTATGGTTCTGTGGGAACTGTCATTTTCCTTTACTGTGGTTTCCAAGGCCTGAAAATAACCTTCTCATTAGCTTCACTCAAGTTCATTGTTAACATAAATAGGCCAAAATAGGCAGCCACATACAGAGCCCTTTAAGGGAACATTATCAGCACTGCTCATCTATTTATGTTCTAAACAGAAATACTCAAAAGAGCATGGAAAAAAAAAATTCCTTGGTTTTTCATATTCTCAGGAAATATACTGTGGATAATTTTTAACTTCCTGGAAAAGAATTAAGATGACTGATATCTTTTAATTCTGTTTAGGCTTGACTCTCTCTGTCACATCCAGGTGGCCACTAGCAGAAGCTTGAGTAATGTGGAAAATATGCCTGTGCAGCTGCTGGCAAAGAAGCAAAATTATACTTCCTCAGAAACAGTGTGACAGAGTTCCTGCAAAGGAATGCAGTGCGGGCTGATCTGTGAGCAGAACTGCCACCGGTATGCACTCTCAAATCCAGCCCCAACACTCCCTGGCCACATCCCACTCTGGGACTGCATGGCTGGAGTTCATAAAAATAGAATGGTTCTACTGTGGATCAGGTGCTCTTCTTTCTTGTCCATCCTCCAGGACATATTCATGCTTACAGTAAGGAAGGAAAACTAGTTCTGAGGGATAACAAATGATGCCAGAGGATAAGACAGGGCCACACTGCCCCCTTCACTGGCAAAGGGCAGCTCATGAGGGCTGTCTCATTAGCTTAAGTTTCAACAGCTACCTTTGCTTCAAACTTTAGCCTCAAGTGTAGACTAAAGTCACAACAATAGCTAACTACCAGTGGGATTAGTGCTTTTCACTATGCTTGGCTTGCACAGAGGAATGCAAACATCTTTCTCTGGGGAGTTTCAGGACAGCTGATCAATCTGGAAACAAAATTCTATCTCAGGGGTTGGCAAACTTCTTCTGTAAAGGGCCAGACGGTACGTAGTCTGTGTGGACTACATAAGGTCCCTGTTGCAACTACTCAACTCTGTAGATATAGCTCAAAAGCAGCCATGGACAATGTTAACAAATGAGTTCCAATAAATCTTTCTCTATAAAAATAGGCAGTGGGCTGGATTTGGCCCCTGGCCATAGTTTACTGCCTCTCATTCTATCTAACAGGTACACTGGCAGTGCTACATGAGTGATTGAGAAATGATGATGACCAGAACCAAGTTGTTCTGGCAAAACTAACCTATGGTATTAGAAGCCAGAATAGTGGTTGCTGTTTGTAGAGTCTTAGGGGTTTGGGAAAGTAATTGGGACAGGGCATGAGGAAGTTTCTGGGTTACTGGTAATATTCTGTTTCTTAAAGTGGGTGTTGGGAAAATTCACTGAGTTTTATGAAAACTTTATGAAAATTTATGAATTGTGTTAATTTCTATGGGTATCTGGTACTTCAATAAGCTGTTTTTGTTTTTTTTAAAGAAAAAAAAAATCAACCTGTTTTAAAGGAGAAATCATTTAAGAAAAAAAAGGTAGGAAAATTCTCTCTGGAGAGTGTAAGTGTTGGGCCAACCGCCTGTCGGTTCCCAGCTATGCATTGAGAAGGACAGAGGCCAAATTATTTTTACTGTGCTTTTTAAACAAAAATTTGTGGTAAAAAACACATAACATTTACCATCATAACCATTTTTAAGTGAAGAGCCCAGTAGTGTTAAGTATATTTACATTGCTGTGAAACAGATGTCCAGAACTTTTTCATCCTGCAAATCTGAAACCCTATACCCATTAAACAACAACTCTGTGTTTCACCCCCTCCCCTAAGCCCTTGCTAACCACCATTCTAATTTCTGTTTCTATGAATCTGACTACTTTAGGTACCTCATATAAGTGGAATCATATAGTATTTGTCTTTTTGTGACTGGCTTATTTCATTTAACATAATGTCCTCAAGGTTCATCCAGATGATAGCATGTGACAGGGATTCCATTTCTTTTTATGGCTGAATAATATTCCATATGAAGAGACCACATTTTGTTTATCAATTTATCTGTTGGACATTTGGGTTGCTTCTACCTTTTGCTATGGTGAATTGTGTTGCTATGAAAATGGGTGTGAAAATATTTCTTCAAGACCCTTTCAATTCTTCTGGCTATATATCCAGAGGTGGGACTGCTAGATGATATGGTAGTTCCATTTTTAATTTTTGGAGGAACTTCCATACTGTTTTCAGTAGAGGTTGTACCATTTTATAATTACCCTAACAGGGCATATAAGGGCTTCATTTCTATGCATCTTCACCCACACTTGTTATTTTCTGGTTTTGTGATTGGAGCATAGGCCAATACTTTAGAAGCCATTTTTAAGGTTGGCAAGGCCTTACCTAAATTAAACTCTAAATATCAAAGGCCTCCAAGAAAAGTACCTCAAATCCTTATTGAAACTTTATGTTCAATAAAAGACCAGAAACATTTTGATATGACTCTACCTTCTTCGCTCAGTTTTTGAATCTGTTGAATATTCCTAGCAGGTCAAGTGCACAACAGCATACTAAAAGATGCATAACTAAAGGAAAAAATTTAAATTATGTTCTCATATCTTGTTTTAAATGCCACCCTTATGTATCTCCCAGAGAAAGCAATAATATGACTATAGAAAGAGATTATACTTATAGGGTGAATACATAATTCATTTCTTTAACTTTGGTTCCGCTACACTGGAATAACTGGGAATTCTCCCAAAGGATCAAGTAGATTAGCAAAGGTAGAAGCTAAGAACTCTCTAAAGTAGTGGCACAATTAGGAGGAAAAGAGACTGAGGTGTGAACTGAATCAGTGGAAGGGCACACAGGGAAGCCAGGCTCCAGGAGACACAACATGTAGTTGCTTTACCTTGCTCTTCCAGAAGGACTCGCACAGCTGAGTTTTCCTCTACTTTTTTTCTGGCTGCTGCTTCTTCTTCTTTTGACCATTGCATGTGATCCCTTTCAAAAAATGAAGATTATAAAACATGCTTTATAATTGAAGAAGGCAGAAAAAGAGTGACAAGGGATACCCCTTTCATTCTAGGTTAGTCAAAGGCAAATGACACAAACAAATTCCAAGGCAAATGAATACGCTGTGCCAGATGTTCCTTGTGACAGCGCCGGTGCAACCCTGGAGCGCCTACGGTCCTTCTAACTCTGGGTGTCTTGCAAGCCCCAGCGACCTTCTGGAGATAACTGCTGAAGTGGTGTCTCAGGAGCACCATGGTGCATGTTTATCTGGGTGCTGGTATGGTTTGCTGTGTTTCATTCTAAGGCTAAATTTATTTGCTTTTCTGTTAATGTATGAACAGGGAATTCTTTAATAGTTTTTTCATACTCCTTTTGCACTATTCTTATTAGCTGCCTTAATTTCTATATATGGATTCATTTATGTTTAAATGATAGACTACTTGATATAGCATATAAGAAGGTCATCTTTCTAAGACCTGGCACTTTCTATAAGTATTTTCAGTTTCAGAATTTACTCCATATGAGAGAATATTATTTCCTGCCACCAAAATATCTTTCTTGGAATAGAAGCAACATCTTTATAGAAAAAAGGTGATTTTTGTTTTGTTCTTCCAAAGTCTATGTTTCTTTTTTTGCAATAGGTAAAACTGTAAGTAGGTGATGTAGTTTCCTGGAATAAACCATTTTTCTTAACAATAAAGAAATCACATACCCAAAATTCAAGTCTGCTGCAGTAGTCTAGGAGTAATGAGGCCCAGCACTAAGGTGGTGGCAATGGGAAACAGAAAGGCAGAGTAGAGGGGGAGACACTATGAAAGAAAACTATAGTTATGATCTGGAGATTAACTAGATATTGAAGGGAGAAGAATGAGAGTCAGGAATGATTCCAAGGTATTAAAACTGAGTACTGATGAAAGTGGGGGCAACAGTGACAGAATAAGGAGTTGCTTTGGGTGGAATGATGATAAGCTCAGTACTATTTTAAGTCATGTTTATGCAATCAGATATGAGAGGGTATATTCCAGTGACCTGGCTATAAATACACCACTGAAAGGTGAGAAATTACATTTAAGAAGGATCAAAACTGGTATACTGAAGTTCCCAGGAAAAGTATATGATAATGTAAAAATCAGAGTTTCACAGATGAAAATTTAACCACTGTTATTTCAAATAAAACCCAATCATTTACAACCCAAATAATCACTAAACAGCTTTATCACTTGCTTTAATGAATGAGATCAGAACAAATTTTTGCTTTGACTTATTTTAATATACGTGAGGAATCGCATATATAACTTGGAGCTGGTAACTACATTTTATATTCTGTACCTATAAATATATAGAGAATATTATTATATGACAGTTATGACGTTAAAGGCAATAAATCACTTGTTGAAAAAATAGTATTACTAAGGCTGGGGACAAGTTTCTCATCTATGAATTTCTAAAAAATATAATAAGGAAAATAGAACAGTCTGTTTCTCTGTAAAAAAATCAAGCTCTGAGACAACGACAGTGTATATGGTTTTCACTCGTACGCATTTGTTTTAAACTGTTAGTTTAACTTGCTTCTTCCTGAGTATTTAATAGATTTAGTTATTTCTTAAATTGCTCTAACTTCCTTATACTGTTTTTTATGTTGCTTCATTTTCTTAACTGCTAGGTGAGGGGGATATTATACCCTTAGCCCCAAGAGAACAGATTTTCCACTATATAGTTACAGAATCCCCATAGAAACCTATAAAATGTTTCTACTGTATTTATGGGGACTTCCTCCAGACCAGCTGCTTTATGGAGGTTCTTATATTAGAAGAGTCTGATTCATGTATATCCAAACCCAACAGACAGCAATAAGAATCATTAAGGTTTATAAGTAACAAATACAATTACAATAGAATTTAAGCATAGAGACAACTAACAAACAAACTGAAAATAATCAGGTATTTAACAACCACCACCACCACCACCACCACTACCACCACCACTACCACCACCACCACCACCACCACCACTACTGAAGGAAGAAAATGGTTCATACTGTTTGACTTGCAAATTATACTCTGGGAATTTATTGTAACGAAGCCACTAAAAAAAACCCAGAGAAGTTCTGTACAGAGAAGTATCTGTACAACAGTATTTACTGGAATACCAAATATAATAGCAGAAAACTGGAAACAACCTCACTGATAGGATAATAGAAAAAGTATGGTAACTCAAAGGAATATTACACAGACATTTAAAATGATAGATATGAAGTTTATGCAACAACATGGAAAAGTATATATGAAAAAGCATGAGGTTAAAACAACAGATCCCCAAACTGTATACGTATTATAATCACAACTATATAAAATAATATACACACTGGGTGAAATAAAAACAATTATAGTAGAATAGTGGAATAAAGAGTAACTGCCTTAAAATTTCCTTAATATTATAAAGCTGCTTCAACTAGAGATAATCCTTTTAAAAACCATATTTATAAAAAAACTATACTGCATGTTTAAGGTCATTAAAACTTTATGCTATCCTTCTTGGGGGAAAACCCAGCAATCTTTATAATAAAAAAGAATATATGTTTTCTTAAAAAAAGTCTAACATACCATTGTAAAGCAATTATACTCCAATAAAGATGTTAAAAAAAAAAAAAGAAAATTTCACACCAAGGCTAGTAGAATTAATTCGTAATTTTGGAGTGGCCATGAGTCCTATGACTTCAGTTCATATGTGTGCGTGTGTGTGTGATTTCATATTCCTTCTATAGGTATAGTGCAATTGAATGATGATTCCTTGCTTTAGCTTTAAGTTGATGGCAATAACAGTCTAAATAGTCATGCATTTGGTTTGGTTTTGAAAAGTTAAAACACACACACTCTCTCCCCAATCATTTAGCTTGGGTACTAATGTTTCTGAGGTTCCTACTTATAGAAAACTGCTGAATGTGGTGTCACTTCCTACTATAATTTTTAACAATCAGATATAAACCAAAGTACCCAGTGTAAGCTACGCAGATAAAATGTTTTTCTGTCTTGGTCATTTACTGTGTATGAAAAAGTGTCATTATAGAAGAAAATTTAACAAATGTATTAGGTGCCTAGTGAATTAAAAATAAAATATTGTTAGGTAAAAGGAAGAAATAAAGTTTATTAGTTTTACCTTAAAACTATTTCAGTAATCTTTAATTCCATAACAAAGTCATTTTATTACATAGTTAAATTATATTAATAGAAAAATTTAAAGAGGAAAAAGTCTTACCTTTCGTTTAAATATCCTAATCAATTAACAGTTCTTATTTTTTCAAGTTCCCTTCCTGTATTTGTGGATACACACACACACACACACAAACACTCTTCTACATAGCTACAAAATATTCATAATTATGGCTTAAAACTGCTGTATAGGATTTGTGATTTGTGCCATGACAGAGTACCTAGAAATAGGCCTATCCTTCTGCTATAAACAATAATAAAACTGGATAAAATAGTATATAAAGCAATTGCTTTTAGGCACTGGACTACACTTCAGACAGCACAGGACTGTGATCCCTAAAAGAAGAGAAACACAAAAGGTCAGCTCCCACATTTACCCTGGGCTTTCTGTCTGGGACATGTTCTAGACTGTGGTGCAGAGGTAGAGCCCAAGCAGAGCCTGGCTGACTCACTGAGTGGTAGTTTTGTGAGTTGAGAAGGCAGAAATCAAGGTTCAGAGCTGCTGAGATGGTGAGACTTTGTGCAGCAGAATACTGAACAAGAGGGGGTTGGACAAAGGGGAGGGTCCCTGAAGTCTGCATAGGCAGTGCAGTGCAGTGCTTGGAGATACTGGAGTTCTGGCTAAGCCAGAGTGGAGAGACCTCTCTGAACACTTCAGGCATTCAGTTAAGACCCCAGAATTGCCACACTATAGGAATAAGAATCACGCTAGATTCAGAAAAATATCAAAATAATTTCACCTGAACAGAACCTAAAATTAAATCTGACTTGACCAAGAAGATTTGGCAATAATTTAACCACTTGCCAGGAAAAAAAACTCAACACCTTTAAAGGAAGACAACATAATCCAGATTCCACATAAGATATCATCCATAATGTCCACCAGATAATCAAAACTTTTAGCATGTGAAGGAGGAGGATAATATATTACCCTTCGGTAAATATATTTTTAATATTTTATGTGACAAAATGGGAGGCATGCAAAAAGCTGCACACTGAAGTCTGATGAATGACTTGTAGAAAAGTACTTGTATGATTGTTTGCATTGTGAACTAAATTATATGCTTTTCTCATGGAATGCTATTTTTACTTGAAAGAGCAACTGTAGACAAAGTATAGCTATTCAGACTTGAGTATTTGGCATCTTAAAAGTAAACAAAATCAGCCTATCACTTTAAGAAAAGAAACAGTATTTGCTGTCAAAGATAAATTTTGTGCTTTCAAGCAAAAATTAGGATTTTGGAAAGGTTGTTTCCACCACCATGAGTTTGATAGCTCCCAATACTTAAGAGATTTTTCCTGATGGGAATAATGGTGTATTAACAAATGTGATTTTTGAGTATTGTATAATGAAATGTGTCATCTGAATCTACATAAAACAGGGAACTAAACTTTCCAAATTTTCCATACATGATGTCATAAAATGATGCATAGGTAAAAAAAAAAATTCAAAATAGAAGGTGTGGGCTTCCCTGGTGGCGCAGTGGTTAAGAATCTGCCTGCTAATTCAGGGGGCACGGGTTTGAGCCCTGGTCTGGGAAGATCCCACATGCCGCGGAGCAACTAAGTCTGTGCATCACAACTACTGAGCCTGCGCTCTAGAGCCCATGAATCACAACTGCTGCAGCCTGTGCGCCTAGAGCCTGTGCTCCGCAACAAGAGAAGCCACCGCAATGAGAAGCCCGCACAACGCAACGAAGAGTAGCCCCTACTCACCGCAACTAGAGAAAGCCGGGGCACAGCAACGAAGACCCAACGCAGCCAAAAATAAATAAATTTATTTTTAAAAAAAGTATAAGGTGTAACAATGGATTATAATATAGCACAATACCAAAAGTTCATTGATATGGTTTCATATTCCATATTGCAACTAAGAAACTGCTGCTGCTGAGATTTAATGTAGTATCAAGAAAAATATGGGGGGGCTTCCCTGGCGGCGCAGTGGTTAAGAATCCACCTGCCAATGCAGGGGACACAGGTTCGGGCCCTGGTCCGGGAAGATCCCACATGCTGCAGAGCAGCTAAGTCCATGCGCCACAACTACTTAGCCTGCGCTCTAGAGCCTGTGAGCCACAACTAGTGAAGCAAGCCCGCGCACCTAGAGCCCGTGCTCTGCAACAAGAGAAGCCACAATTAGACCCCCATGCACCACAATGAAGAGTAGCCCCTGCTTGCCGCAATTAGAGAAAGCCCGTGTGCAGCAACAAAGACCCAACACAGCCAAAAATAAATAAATAAATATTTTTTAAAAAGGAAAGAAAAATATGGGGAATTCCCAGGTGGTCCAGTGGTTAGGACTCCTGCGCTTTCACTGCCGAGGGCCAGGGTTCAACCCCGGGTCAGGGAACTAAGATCCCACAAGATGTGGGGCACAGCTTAAAAAAAAAAGAAAAATATCTAAAATTATCTTAAGATGCTATTATAACACTCCTCTCTTTTACAAGTACATATCTGTGTGAGGCCAAGTTTCCTTCATATAATTCAACCTAAACAACATTACACAAAAGATTAAATGAAGCAGCACATATGAGAATCCAGCTTTTTCCATTAAGCCAGACATTAGAGAGACTTACAAACATTTAAAACAATGCACTCCTTGCACTATATTTTTGGGGAGCAAATAGATATTTTCATGAAAATATGTAATTTATGTTAACATGTAATGTTTATTATTGTTTTAAAATTAATATTTTACTGTTCAGTTTCAATCTCTAATATTGAACATATCAATAGATATAATCCACATAAATAAAAGGTCTTTGGGGTCCTCAATGATTTAACAGTGTACAGGGGTCCTAAGACCAAAATGTTTGAAACTATTGCTCTAAAATAACATACAAAAAATAATCAAAAGATGTATAGCCAAAAAGCCAGTAGAGAAAAATAAAAGAACAGATGAGACAAAAAATAAACAGAAATATAACCAGATTGTATTAACTTACACTGCTACCAGGATACAGTGTTATCTTAAATTTCTCTCTCTCTCTTTTTCTTTCTTTTTTGGTGTTATTTTAGTAGCTATAAAAAGGTACCAAATTGTTTTGACTTGTATTTCTTTTACTGTTGTATATTTTCCCATATGTTCACATGTACTTCCTTCTGGGTCAATCTTTTATGTCTGTTGCCGATTTATCCATATAACAAAAGGTTTTCATGCTTTTCTAACAATATAACAAATATTCAAATGTTAATCTTGATGTATGGCAGTGGAAAGTAATTTATATTTTCTATGTCTCTTAGTTTTTGTATTAGTAAAATAAATGTAATAGTTCTCAAAACAGTGTACAATTAAGACTATGTACTTTGAAATTATAATTATCCTATTTCATCAAATCTAAGATACCATTATTTTCTGTACCAGTAAGAAAGAAAAAAACACTTCCAATTACAATTGTAAGATGCCATCAATTTTAAGAAATGCCATGACTTCACAGAGATGTTAATCGGTAAAAAAAATGTCTCAGATGGATAAAATATAGTTGTTATAGGTAAATCAGAAAATAACTGAACTAACTTCAATTAAATCTTTTCTACTATTGACACTAATTTATATTGCTGAGTCCTGGCTTTCCACTTATCTTTTTTGGCCATAATAAATATTTCAGTTGATTATTTTTATTAGTAAATCAGTTTCTTACTTAGGAATGAATGACATACAAAAGACACACAGAAAGAACCAATGCCGGGGCTTCCCTGGTGGCACAGTGGTTGAGAGTCCGCCTGCCGATGCAGGGGACACGTGTTCGTGCCCCGGTCCGGGAAGATCCCACGTCCCGCGGAGCGGCTGGCCCCGTGAGCCATGGCCGCTGAGCCTGTGCGTCCGGAGCCTGTGCTCCGCAACGGGAGAGGCCACAACAGTGAGAGGCCCGCGTACCGCAAAAAAAAAAAAAAAAAAAAAAAAAAAAGAAAGAACCAATGCCTTCCCACTTCTGCATACAAGAGATAGAGGTCACAGCTGCTGGAAAAAAAACAATATTTACTTCTCTCGTTAGACATTTATTGACAACCTATAACTATTAGGCACTGGGCTGTGAACTGGGGACACGAAAATGAAGAAGATTTGATAGAACTCAAAACTGTTAGGAAGATGAGGAGTTGTAATTGATTATTAAAGAACAAAGACTTTATCAGATAGACAGTAAGATGAGAATATGTACATGGGGGGCATTCTTTTAAAAAATCAAAATTCAAATAATACTAATGCTTATAAAATACGAAGTTTCATCTCTACCCTACTTCTTATCCCCATGTCCATCCCTGAGATAAACAGTGTTATCAGTATAATGTGGACCTTTCCAGACATTTCTCTGTGTATATAAAAACAAAGATATGTATATACTGTAGCACATGTACAGAAATTCCTTAATAAAAATGAGGCCATACTAGAGATACTTTTCTGCAACTTGCTCTTTCTGTTTAATGACATACCATAGCCATCTCTTGATATCAATACACATGGATCTCTCTTATTTTTATTAACTGCTACATTGTTTTCCAATGTATGGATGTAACCATATTTTTTAATGGCTTTATTGAGGTATAATTGACATACCGCACATATTTAAAGTATATGATTTGATACATTTTGACAAATGTAATATGCGTGAAAACGTCACCACAACCAAGTTAATGAATATATCCATTACTCTCAAGTTTTCTGGTGCACCTTTGTAATCCCTCCCTTCCACCCCTCCCCTTCTCGCCACACCCCCCTCCTGCTTCACTAACAACCACTGATCTGTTGTCGGCCTCTATAGATTAGTTTGCATTTTCTAGTACAGTAAAAGTAAAGTACATACTCTTTATTTCTAGCTTCTTTCACTCAGCATAATTATTTTGAAATTCATTCATGTTGTTGTGTGTATCAATAGTTTCATTCCTTTTTTATTAGTAGTGTTCATTATATAGATATACAATTTGTTTATCCATTTACTTGTTGATGGACATTTGGGTTGTTGCCAAATTTGACTATTACACATAAAGCTATGAACAATCATGCAAAAGTCTTTGTATGCTTTCTTTTCTCTTGGATAAATATCTAGGAATGGAATGGCTGAATCATATAGAGGTTGTATGTTTAATTTTTTAAGAAACTGCCAAGCTGTTTTCCAAAGTGGTTGCACCATTTTATATTCCCACCAGCAGTGTATGAAAATTCCAGTTCCTCTACATCTTCACCAACAGTATTGGTACAGTATTTTGAATTTTAGCTGTTCTAATAAATGTTTGGTAGTATTTCATTGTGACTTTAATTTGCACTTCCCTAATGACTACTGATGTTTGAGCATCTTTTCATATGCTTGTTATCTGTGTATCTTCTTAGGTGAAGTGTCTGTTCAATATTTTGCCCATTTTTATTGGGGTGTTTATCGAATTTTGAGAGCTTTTTATATATTCTGATTTTATTCTTTTATCAGTCATAAAAATAAGCAAAATATTGATATATGCAACAACATGCATAAACCTAAAAATAATGATCCTTAGTAAAAGAGGCCAGAAAAAAAAGAGTATATATTGTGATTCCCTTTACATAACATATTGGAAAATGCAAACTAATCCATAGTGCATGCTATGTTCTTTCTCCCCTCCTTCCTTCTTTCCTCTCTGGTTTGTTGGCAGACAAATTCTCTTGACACCAAACCTTACTCAGGTTTATCTTTCTCTGCAAGCTTAGTTTGAAGGCTGGGTATTATGTATCCTCTGCACTTTTCTGTAATCTGAGGGTGTCAGAGGTGGGGGAGAAGGGGGAACTCCACTGGGTAGCTGGCAGCCTTTATTTTATGAGGGTCTGGGTCTGCTTTTTTTTTTTTTTTTTTTTTTTTTTTTTTTTTTTTTTTTTTTTTTTTTTTTTTTGAGATTTATTAAGTCCTATCTATGCTAGGTTTCACTTATCTAGTTAGGATGTGTCCTATTCCTAAGGAGGTTTCCATTGGGCTTTGGATAGTTTCAATTCAGCATGGAACTCTGGAAAATGGTGAGCCCCATGATTTTCCCTACTCTACTAAGACCTCAAATTCTTCTGTGATAGGTGAGAACACTTATTTTCAAGGGCTCTTTCTCAACATTTGCCAGGGCTGCCTAATGAGTATTAGTAATGATTTGTCAGCTGACCTTTCCCTAGTACTGCTTCTGAGGGATAAAGATAGGGTTAGAAGCCACTCTGAGCCACACATGAATCTATAGTTTCTTTCCTTGGTCACTAATTGTCTATGTATGAACAGTATGAACTCTTGTAGTTGCTGTTGGCATAGTTTTTGCTTGCTTTTACTACTTCTTATTCATTTTGTTGGAGGAGGAATACTTTGTTTTTCAGATTCATTCCATCTTCTTTACCTGGAGGACTCAAGCTTATTAGTGAAACAGACTAGAGCTCCTTTAGAGCAGTGATCATCTGCTGTTCCTCTCTTGAGTACTGCTCTGAACCTAGCCCAGTGATGGGTACATGTCAATATAACAAAAATGCTAAGGAAAAAAGATATCATTTCATGTTCTACAATGGTTAACTCTACGTGTCCTGACAACAGAGCCTGATTAATTCTCCTAAAATACTTCTTTTGTCACACCATTTACCCAGTTTCAAAATGTGAAACCTCTCTTCCAAGTGGGCTGGTCTATTTGCTTGCTTTTGTACACGAAATATACCTCGTGTACAATGCAGATCTTTGCTCATGTCTAGAACAAAAGGGTTTTCACTAGTTAAATCCTCCTCATCCTTCAGAGCCCAGGTTAAATCCTACCTGCCCTATGAAATCTTATTGACTTTCTTACATCCCCATCTCAAAAATCTCTTCCTATTGTGAAGACTATTCCTATGGTCTTCACTGTCTTCACTGTATGACCCTGCATAGTCCTCTATACTGTTTATTTATTCATTGGTATATATCTCAACTCTCCGTCTTATAATAATAACAAGAATGATGCCTTTTAGGGAGCTTACTACTACTAAGTGTTTTACATATTTATTTCCTTTAATACTCACAACACCTCATGAAAAAAACTTGCTCAAATTCCTCAAATTCTAACCCTGGAAAGGGGTAGAGTCAGGGCTTAAATTCAGATTTTTTGGGTTCTGAAGCCCATGTTTAGCTATGATATTTTTTAAATTTATTTTTTATTTATTTAATTTTATTTTTTATAGCTATGATATTAACTCTCAGTCTAGCTGTAAATTTCAAGTAGACATAAACTGGATCTCCTATTTCTCTACATTCATTCACTTATTCAAACAAACTTATTGGGTACCTATAATATAGAGAATATAGCAATGAAACAGATATAAGCTAAGTTCTTCTCTGAAGAGTCATACAATCTAATAATGAAGATAAAACAGACACATAAGTAACTAAAGTACATGTTAGGAAACGGTAATAATAATAATACAGCTAATTCTTATGTGTTGCTTATTTATCATGTATATACAATTTATATTATAACATATATATACTAATTCAATCCTTACAAGAACTCTATGAGGTTAATATTACTATTATTATCCCATTTTAGAGATGAGGAGACTGAGGCACAGAGAGATTAAGTAACTTCCTAAAGTTAGACATGTAGACTGCCCCTTTTAACATCTAGATTGCCTCTCATGACAAATTATTGTATAAAGAAAATTCAGACTATATAGTAAGAAAGAATTCTTGATACCTGAACTCTATTGGGATGCTGGAAACAGTCAGTTATTTAAATGGGTTATGTAATAGAAAGTCATGTTACAGGATATAGGTCTTGCCTTGGATCTACAGAGAATCACTTAGCTCAGTGTTTTTAAACTAAAGGTCATGTCACTTTTAGTGAGTCATGAAACCAATTTAGTTAGTCCATCTACATTTAAAAAGAGAAAAAAACAAAAATGGAGCAGAAAAGAACAAATGGAAACTATGAGTGCATGTCTTACATGGTAAAACTGCATAGGAAACTTCTGTTCCTGTTTCATATATGTGCATGTGTTATACGTACAAGTACTGTTGCATGATGTGAACTGTTCTCCTTACTGTGGGTCATGCCAAAAAGCTTGAAAGCTGCTGGCCTAGCTGATTTAGTTATATGATAATACAAGTGCTTACTGCTTCCTTATACATTTCGGGGGTCCCCTGAAAAGTTCCTATACACTTAAACCAGGAGCAGCGTGGAATAAGGAATGATTCTTCCAAGTAACTGTGTAATTTGCTCAATACAGACAGATGTCTGGGCCATGTCTCACAAGCACTCTGAATATAGTTTCATGTCAGTGCCCCCCAAATTGATAAATGTACTAAGTATAACTAAAAGACTATAAGTGGAATACAAAATGATTTAGTCACTGTGGAAAAGTATGGCGGTTCCGCAAAAAGTTAAATGTAGAATTACCACATGACCCCACAGTTCCATTCCTAGGTGACTCAAACATGTACATATACACACATGTCACAGCAGCTCTGTTCACAAGAGCCAAAAGGTGGAAATAGCTTAAATGTCCATCAGTGAATGAGTGGATAAACCAACCGTGGTATATACATACAATGGAATACTATTCTGTCATAAAAATGAATCAAGTACCGATACATGCTACAATATGGATGGATCTCCAAGACTTTATGCTAAGGGAAAGAAGCCAGACACAGAAGATCACATATTGTATAATCTCATTTATACGAAATATGCAGAAGAGGTAATTCTCTAGAGACAAACACAGATTGGTGGTTGCCAGGGGCTGGGAACTGTAGCATGAGTGTAAGAGGCCTAATGGATAAGGGACTTTACTTTAGAGTTATGGAAATGTTTTGGAACGATGCTGGTTGCACAAAATCGTGAATGTAATTAATGCCACTGAACTGTTCACCTAAAATGGTTAATTTTATGTTATGTGAAATTCACTTAACTAAACTATTAAGAATTAAGAGCCTATAGGCAGATGTAAATACTAGTAATATCCAGAATCTGGAGGGCAAATATTACTCAGGATATAGAAACTGAAGAAAAACGGTATTTTTATTTTTTCTCAAAAAATTTTTAACAAGAGGTTCATGTATAGAGTAAATAGTTCTTATTAACTAAACTAGAGGCTAAAGGGAAAAATGAACTGTACACAATTCTGATCAACATCTCTGAGAGAAAACTGACATGTACTTGTTAAGAGACTTCTTAAAAATCAAAATTCAGCATGAGGAGACATTATTCTTAAATATAAAGGAGGAAATAAGGAAGGAAGTGAGAACTTTTAGACAGAACTTTGGACTTGAAGTAAGGAGAAAGTAAACCAGTCTTCTGGTTTTCAGTTTAATTTACTTATCTTCTCTTCATGCAAAAAAATGGGGGGAACTGGGGTGGGGGACATGGGAAGGTGATGTGAAGCAACTACTTTCCTCTTCCCTTGGAGAAAATTATTATTTTTTTATTATTACAGTATGTATCTGCTTTGGAGAGAGTTCACTAGAGGTATCCTGCACAGTCAGGGTAACTTCTTTGGGGGTATGCTATGGAGAAGGATGGCTGTAGAGATCAGATCAAGGTTTTTCAAACTCTGGTCAGCTGAACCCTAAAGGTCCTCTAGGCTGCTAGAGGGAGGGAGGGAGGGGTGGGAGAGGAAAAGGGAAGTGGAGCTGTCAATGCCCCAAGCCTCTATGACCACTTCACTTCACTCAGAGTACGTTTGTTTTTACCTTTTAAATATTGGGATTCTATGTTAAGCCTTCACTTGGAAAAAAAATTCTACTAAAGTTTGAAACCATTGGACTGCATCAAGGATTCCTAAACCTGGTAGCTCAACAGAATTACTAAAAGAACTTTTTCAAATTACAAATTCCTGGGCCATACCTCAAGGGATTCTTGTGCAGCAGCCCTAAGCTAGCCCACAGTGTTTGAGAGGCACTGAACCACATGACCCTTGCTTCCCTGAGAGCCTATGACAAAACAGAACTTAAATGGGCAGGCAGGAATCTTGGGCAAAAAAGCTAGTGATAGCAAATGGAAAAAGAAATGTAGACAACTAAATCACTAGAGTCTACTGACAAAAAACAAAACAAAAATCCTGGCAAATGAGGAGCTTGCCTAGGACCAGAAGTTCCTCTGGAGGTTTAACTGTTTGACAATTATCTCACAGCCTATTATAACTGTCCAAATTGGTGATGATAGTCAAAATGGTTTAACTTAGTAACTGTCCAAGAAAGTATAATGTCGGCCACACATGTAATTTAAAATTTTCTCGTAGCCATGATAAAAAAGTGAAAAGGAAATTAATTTTAATAATATACTGTAATTCAACATATCCAAAATAATATCATTTTAACATTTACTGAATAATTAAGTACAAAAATTATTAATGATATACTTTACCTTTTACTTATATTAAATCTTCAAAATGTTATAGCACATCTGAATTCAGACTAACCAGGTTTCAAGTGCTCAAAAACCATATGTGGGTAGGGGCCACCATATTGTATAGTGCAGGACTAATTAATAAAGTCAATCTATTTCCTTTTAAAATTGATATTCTGTTGCAATATAAACATAGAAAGTCCATGAATTACTTTCCCAGCCCTAGAGGTCCTGCTCCCAAGGCTAGTCAGATAACAATCTTGTCTGCAGATATTATACCCAACCTCACATCTTCAGCCCTGACTGCTCTCTCTTCCTAGCAGTGGAGTCTATGTTCTGGACATTTTTCTCAGGATGTTCCTCTCTGAAAACCTATTCAAAATATCTAAAATTAAATGCACCATCTTTATTCCAAAATAAAAAATCAATTTACCTCTTATTTTGTCAAATACCTATATCTGTTATGAGCACTCATATACAAGTCTTTATGTGGACATATATTTTCATTTATTCTGGTAAATACCTAGGAGTGGGTGGAATTGCTGTGTCATATGGTAAGTGTATATTTAACTTTATAAGAAACCACCTGTTTGACATAGAGAACAAACCAGTGGTTACCAGGGGGAGAGAGAAGAGGGACGGGCAATATAGGGGTAGGGAATTAAGAGGTACAAACTATTATGTATAAAATAAGCTACAAGGATGAGAATATAGCCAATATTTTATAACTATAAATGGAGTATAACCTTTAAAAATTGTGAATCACTATACTTTATACCTGTAACTTATATAATATTGTACATCAACTACACTTCAATTTAAAAAAAGAAGATAAAAACAAAACAAACAAACAAAAAGGGCTTCCCTGGTGGCGCAGTGGTTGAGAGTCCGCCTGCCGATGCAGGGGACACGGGTTTGTGCCCCGGTCTGGGAAGATCCCACATGCCACGGAGCGGCTGGGCCCGTGAGCCATGGCCGCTGAGCCTGCACTTCCGGAGCCTGTGCTCCGCAACGGGAGAGGCCACAACAGTGAGAGGCCTGCGTAATGCAAACAAAAAACAAACAAAAAACAAAAAACAAACAAAAAAAGAAGATAAACCACCTGTTTTTCTTCTATTATATTTAAAAAAAATCAATTTACCTCTTGATTTTCCTATTTCTATTAGTCATCTAGGATCAAACCTTCAGAGTCAAATGTTTCCTTTTCCTTTATTCTACAAAAGCACCAAGTTCTATTTTTTCTTCCCTTACAATCTCTCTCTCATTTTCCCTTTTCTGCTTCTAGTTCTACCTGCTGATCTATCCTTATACTGTTATACAAATACTTATACTTAATATACCATGTATAATGAATGCCATTTCTCTTTAGTGGCTCTGTAATACCTTTCACTTCAGGTGTGAATTTAAGACCACACACAATCTTGCTCCTACCCCACACCTAGTCTATTACCATTCCAACCTTATCATTTACCAATCTCCTAGAAGAGCCTTTATTTTCGGCAAACTATCCTGTTCTCCTGAATATGCCTTATACTTCCTCATCTAGGTGGATATGACTGTCTACCCACCTAGAATGCCCTTACTCCAGCTTTACCTATCTATTATTCCACAAATATTTATGTGTCAGGCACCATACTGGGTACTGGAGAAAGAATAAATATCTCAGTTTCCCCACTTAAACCTTCCTTTATATGCGAATTATAACTCAATAAAGCTGAAAAAAAAAATCTTCCTGACTATGCCAAAATAGAAGTGATTCTGCATTGTTGAGTTGTTCTTTTTTTTTTTTTTTTTTTTATGTGGGATCCTCCCGGACCGGGGCATAAACCCGTGTCCCCTGCATCGGCAGGCGGACTCTCAACCACTGCGCCACCAGGGAAGCCCTTGAGTTGTTCTTATACAGACCTATGCCTTATAAGAACACTCTGGGCCCTTACAATTTGCTGCCTTGTATTCCTAATCATCAGTTTTTCCTATAAATACCCATCTATCTTCACAAATAAAGGGTGGATTTCCTAAAAGCATGAATTAAGGTCAAACCAATGTGTTCTCCCTGGTGCTCAGTAAGCAGCAGGTACTGAGTTCACATTTGCTGATTGATAAGTACTTGTAAAAGAGGCAAATGGAGGGCTCTACCTAGAAAAGAAGCCCCCTCAGTGATATGCTGCCAAATCAGGATCAGAGGTGAGCAGGGAGGGCCTGCAAGAACCCAAAGCTGAGGAAAGCACTTGGGAAACTTCACTTTTCTAATTCTCTTTGCAAAGAAATTCAGAATTGGCAACATTTAAGTTGGGATCAGTTACCCTTGCTTTTAACTTCAAAAACATAAGTGCTCAATTTAAAAAATCCTTTTCTGGCACTAAATGAAAATAACACTGGTGATGCTTAATGTACATACATTATATCACACCTAAAAAGATAACTTACCGGGCTCCCCTGGTGGCGCAGTGGTTGAGAGTCCGCCTGCCGATGCAGGGGACACGGGTTCGTGCCCGGTCCGGGAAGATCCCACATGCCACAGAGCGGCTGGGCCCGTGAGCCATGGCTGCTGAGCCTGCACGTCCGGAGCCTGTGCTCCGCAACGGGAGAGGCCACAACAGTAAGAGGCCCGTGTACCACACACACAAAAAAAGATAACTTACCACATGTTGTGTTCAAAAACTTTGGCTGGATCAGTTAAAATCCTTGATCCCAGAGGGGCCACTGGGTGATAACTACTTTGGTATCTGTGAGGCACCTTTCTTATCCTTAGACGAGAAAAATAATTTCTCCAAATCACATTCATCCTAATCAGTACCTGGAAAGTTACAAACAGTTAATTAGTCAATATGGATTAAACAACATATTATTTATCTAAGAGCCAAAAACTGGCCTAAAAGGTTTACAAGCTGAGAAAGGACATGAAAACTAAAAAATTTGAAATGAAAGATGGGCATGGTAGCTTCTTTCCTGAAGTATTTTTCAGGCCAAGAGAAGGAAAAAGAATATCTGGAGTGTACAACATTGCCTGGCATTCTTTATAAGTCACAGCCTTGACCAACTTGGCTTTCTTTGGTATTTGCTTATATAATTTTTAGCACAGGCTAAAGCATGTAAGCCCAGAATCTGGATTTTGTATACTAAAAAGTTTTTTTAAGTGATTTTATTATTTTGTTTTGGGAATTCTACGCAAATGTATTTCTAGGGAATATTTGATGACCACTAGACCAAAAACCCAAGTATAGGAGCAGAATAAGAAAACAAATTTTAAAAATCTCATTCCCTGGGCTGGGCTGAATAATATGAATATTGGTAAAATAAGTAAGTAAATACTATATTAAGATATGATCCCAACAGTTCTTAATTCTAACAACCCTGTATACATACATTTTAAAGAATAATCAGTAATGCATTTGCAAAACAGATTTCCCTGTACAAAACGCATGCTTAAATCCCAGCTCAAGAGGAGAATCATCATTTGATTAGCCAAATCTATCTCCATTTCTGGAGAATAACTTAAACATTTAAAGAGTATGTTATTTTAATTATGTACTGGCGTATATGTCGGCTTAAAATCTTCATGGAAAAGTATAAAAAATAAGCTCTAAAGAGCTTATGTTTTCCAATAAGAATCCATTGTAATACTGCTTGGCATTTCACCCCCATTCAGTTGTTAATCGCAACATTCAGCCTAACGCTGTAAGCTAGAAACGGATGATAAAAGGTGTGTATATATAATATGCATTAGAGACTATCCCAGGTGCTATCAGGCATAAAAATGACATGTATTGTACACCCTTTACCACCTTACTGAAAGTCAATGGGTTTTTAAGACTATGAATTCCAAAACAAACTGCAGAATGTCAAAAACATCTCATTGTGCTTTTAAACATAAAATTCAAGATTTTCCTTTTGGGAAAAAAAGGCTTAGTTATACACACCAAAAAGACTGCAATGATTCCATTCAAATGTGACTAACAGTGATGAGAAATGAAACATTCAATAGCTAGTGCAGATCTCCTGTTTCTTATTTGTTTTTGCTTCTCCACTAAATGCAAGCTCTTTGGTGGAGGCAAATGAAATCAAATGCTCTGCCTACCACTACCTTTCCTCTGATGTGCCTTTGTTCTTTTCTCCTGTCACTGTTCCACATAAGACTAACAAAACCCTACTAGCACAATTATTTTTAGAGCTCTCTTTCTGCACTGAACATTATTCATAAAATCTTCCGTATGCTGAAGAGTAGAAATGGATTACACCTAGAAAAAGAGGCAATTCATGCTCAAAAGTATGAAATGATGTAAATGTTTTCCACCCAGGAAAGCCAAATCAAAATGAAATTTCAATCCTTCAAATAATCACGTGATACTTATCTATATCTATCTATATATAGAAGAGGAAGAGAAGGGAAAAAAAGATGTTTTTCTCACTATAAATGCCCAAGAACATCTACAGACAGCTGGAGACAAAAAGGCATAACCAGATTGGATATTAGGCAATTCAGGAAAATGTCAGAGAAGTGTGTGCCTTGCAGACCGCTAGCCCATAGAAAAACACGGTATAGCCAGGGCCTAAACATGTGGCAATTTGTCCAGCTTAGGCAGCTTTTTCTAATTAACCACACAAACATCTTTATTTCATTTATGTATTATCTACAACAGCCTTGCAATGCTCTTTATCTTTTATATTATATAAATATATAGTAAACTGTATAATAAACATAATATAGATACATAATACAACTACTTAACATAAATGCTTTCTCAAATAAATTGCAAACTTCTAAGGGCAGCACCAAGCTGCTTGTGAATTAATTGTTTGACTGACTACACAAAAATGGTACTTGTCTGACATAAATTTAATTGGAAGGAAGTTACTTCATATTTCCCAAGGTGGCTTCTTAGATCCCTGCAGTGTGGAAGAAGGAAGTGACCGAAGAGTTGACACTATACAGGCAGCTATCCAGTTATAGTCACTGCAACGATTAATAAATATGTGCTTTATGTTATGACTATCATGTTAGCTTAATGTTTACTAGGTCATGGTTCCATTTTGTGATGAGAAAAAAAGAGAAGGGCAGGGTCAGCTCCCAAAAGAATTCTGGTAGAGAAAATTGGTTTCTGCCACCAGAGAGTCCCACTCTCTTTAGGTACCCTCTATTAACTCTCTTTTGGCATACCCTAATTTGTTTGTTTGGTTTTTTTTTGGAGTGCAAAGTTTATTTATTTAAAACATCTTTATTGGAGTATAACTGCTTTACAATGGTGTGTTGGTTTCTGCTTTATAACCAAGTGAATCAGCTATACATATACATATATCCCCATATCTCCTCCCTCTTGCATCTCCCTCCCACCCTCTCTATACCACCCCTCTAGGTGGTCACAAAGCATCGAGCTGATCTCCCTGTGCTATGTGGTTGCTTCCCACTAGCTATCTATTTTACATTTGGTAGTGTATATATGTCCATGCCACTCTCTCACTTCATCCCAGCTTACCATTCACCCTCCCCGTGTCAAGTCCATTCTCTACATCTGCGTCTTTATTCCTGTCCTGCTGCTAGGTTCATCAGAACCTTTTTTTTTTTTAGATTCCATATATATGTGTTAGCATATGGTATTTGTTTTTCTCTTTCTGACTTACTTCACTCTGTATGACAGACTCTAGGTCCATCCACCTCACTACAAATAACTCAATTTCGTTTCTTTTTATGGTTGAGTAATATTCCATTGTATATATGTGCCACATCTTCTTTATCCATTCATCTGTCGATGGACACTTAGGTTGCTTCCATGTCCTGGCTATTGTAAACAGAGCTGCAATGAACATTGTGGTACATGACTCTTTTTGAATTATGCTTTTCTCAGGGTATATGCCCAGTAGTGGGATTGCTGGGTCGTATGGTAATTCTATTTTTAGTTTTTTAAGGAACCTCCATACTGTTCTCCATAGTGGCTGTATCAGTTTACATTCCCACCAACAGTGCAAGAGGGTTCCCTTTTCTCCACACCCTCTCCAGCATTTATTGTTTGTAGATTTTTTGATGATGGCCATTCTGACTGGTGTGAGGTGATACCTCACTGTAGTTTTGATTTGCATTTCTCTAATGATTAGTGATGTTGAGCATCCTTTCATGTGTTTGTTGGCAATCTGTATATCTTCTTTGGAGAAATGTCTATTTAGGTCTTTGGCATACCCTAATTTGAATACAAGTTTAATTAAGATATTATTTGCACAATGAAATTGTACGGATTAGTACTTTTATTTGAAATAACACAAAGAAGCATAGCTAAAAATATTCTATTCACCCAAAAGAAGGCAGGAAAGGAAGGAGGAGAAACTAAAGATCAGATGGAACCATTAGAAAACAAATACCAAGATGACATATTTAAATCCAACCATATCAGTAATTACATTAAGTGTAAATGGATTCCAGTTAAAAGACACAGGTTGCTAATTTGTATGAAAAAGCAATACTCAACCATATACAGGTCTCCCCCACTATCCAAAAGTGGAGGATTCCTGTGAAACCTTTTGTAAGCCAAAATGGTGTAAAGCAAAAAAGCAATTACCTTAGGACACATCTTGTTAATAGATGCACAAAATAAATCAAGATAAAGCACAGATGCTCAAAGCTATGGCGGCTTAATGCTGGGATGCTGAGTGTAGTTCCCAGGGAAGGAGCTTGGAGGTGCTGCTCTTGATGCTCAGGGTTTGCACCGCTTCTATAGCAGCTCACTGCAAAACAAACACTGAAAGTTATTTTCGGTTTTCACCTTTTTTCGTAGAAGTGAAAATCCTCTTCAGATTTCTTTCATTTAGCGACAACAGGTACCAATGTAGGTCTTTCATCCAAGTGAAGGAGGTAAAGCAAACTTTCAAAAAGCAGGGCATACCTGTATTGTCTATAAGAGAAGCACTTTAAAGATACAAATAGGTTACAACTAAAAAAGAGATGGGACCTGGTAGCCCTACAAGCATTTGGTGTTAAACATAAACTCTGCGCAATGATGACTGGGATGGTAAAAGAGCAGAACAAATATTTGAGCAGGAGAGCAGTCCTTTCTTGATTCCTTCTGGTGAGCAGGGGTTGCTGCTGACATTTCTTCTGAACTGAGGTGGTGGGATCTAGGTCTTTCCAGATCTTTCCAGTTCACCTCCAGTGTTTTAATTGCTCTGGAGATACAACGGAGCGATAAACTTGGGAAGCTGCCCTTTACACCTGCTGGCATTTGAGGGTATAGGAGTGAGTTAAAGGGTTAGGAATCAGAAATTACACTTATTTAATGAAGCAACTTAGTAGCTCCACTTTTTTGTCTTTCATAATTCACATATTCAGTTGTGAAATCTGACATACGTACAGACAAGTACATAAAACACGGATGTTTAATAAACAGTCATAAAAGAAGCAGCCCTTCAGCGTACTTGTGCTCAGCAGCCCCTGCTCCCACCTCAGACAAAAGCCCCCACCCTGCCTGGTGCTCATTTCCTTCCTTGTGTGCCCCCAGTTTTGCCATCTATTGATGCATTCCTAAGCAACACTGTTTAATTTCGCCTATTTTTGAATCTTATACAAATGGCGATCCTACTTTATATCTTCTGGGTCTTCTTGGGCTCTGTAGTACATTGAAAAAAAAGAAAAAAAAAAGAGATACCATGCAAACACTGCATAAAAAAACTAATGGAGGTATAATAATAGACAAAATAGACTTTTAAAAAGACTATTACATTTAATAATGATGAGCCAATTCATCAAGACATAAAAATCCTAAATGTACATGTACCTAATACCAGAGCTTCAAAATACACGAAGCAAAAATAGAATCTTTTAAAAGGAAAAATTAACAAATTCACGGCAATACTTGGAGATTTTAATAGCCCTCTCTCAGTAATAAACAGAACAACACTCAGAAATGAACTATCAAAAAATCAATAAGGACATAGGAGTTTTGAACATTATCAACTTGACCTGAATGACATTTATAGAAAGAGCAATATACCTAATAACAGCAGAATACACATTTTTTCAACTGATCATGAACCATTTGCCAAGGCAGACCACATATGCTGAGCTATAAGACAAGTCTTAATAAATTCCAAAGTATTCAAATCATACAGAGTATGTTTTCTGACCACAATAGCAATATTAAATGTTAATATTTTTGATGAATTGACTCATTAATAAAAGCCCCTCCTTATTTCTAGTAATAGTCATTTTCTTGAAGTAAATTTTATGTATATTTTACCACAATAAAAAAACAAACCAAAAAACCTTCCTACAAAGAAAACTGGAGGCCCTGATGACTTCACTAGTGACTATCAAATGTTTCAGGAGGAAATAACACCAATCTTACACAGAATCTTTCAGAAAATAGGGGAGAGAACACTTCTCAATTTGTTTTATGAGGCCAGCATAACGTGGAAAAGTAGTACAACTGTATGAAATAAAGGTCTGAATACTGGCCACATTATTACAATGCAGTTTTCCCACAGACTTAGGACTTCTCATTATAGTTCCTAGTTATCAGGTGTTTGTCAGGAATAAAACTTGCAGATATCAGAAAGAGGGAAGCCTGGTAAGAGTTCTCTAGGCATGTCTTGGTGTGCTTTAATTGCTAAGGCAGTTTGAGTTACAACAGTCCAGAGCAGAGAAATACGAAGGCAACAAGAATTTCCACAAATCCTTGTTAGGTGTTTGAGTTTTAATTTACTGTTGAAAGCACCTTAAAAGGTTTGTGGTCCTGATGCTTCACTTAACTTAGCTCAAACTGATTCTGCCATATCAAATTCTAGTCCATATAATCAAGTGGTATTTCTTTTACTTACTTTGCCTATAGGTTCTCACTTTCAGCTCACCATCCTACGGTGGTTCTTCCTCTCAAGTTCTATCAAGGTCAAAATGAAACAGAATGAAGAAGGAGCATGGCTTTAGGGCCATGGCCCTCTGATATCTCAACACCAAGACTCAGTCATGAATAGTCAGTTGGCTAAAGCAATCACTAAGGAACAGATCCAGAAAGGAACTGAAGCTCATATGGGTATCAGACTGAGAGAATTTCATTATCAATAGCATTTATTATGCTATAACTACATTGGTATGCCATGAAGAGCTGACAGACTTCCTGCCAGCTCTCAGATGTAGGTAAGTGTGTGTCCATTTTAGAATACAAGGAAACAAATAAATGTGTAAAATGACTTGGGTTCCACATATATATCGTATGACAAGCCAAGAAGAAGGTGGTTTTAACACTCACAAGTTTTCTGAGCTTACCACTAACACCACATTATGCTTGTAGCAAAAGCAGTAGCCTTGGTGTAGAAGGATGACTTGTAGGGAAGAGATCTCTGTCCTACCTCCAAATTTTGGCTAAATGCTTTGCTTTCCACTAAAATGTGGCCCTTTTCACAATGACTCACAGCCCTTACCATACCATACCAACAAAACTATATCATATTCTTCTGAAACAGGTAAGATGTATATAGGATATTTCATGTTTTAAGTAACTGCAAATGTTATTTTTGTAGAGTAATTGTTTTAACTACTTCTTAAATAAAAGGGATAATTTTAGTAAAAGGAAATACTGCATGCCATACATTACAATTTGAAAAAATCTTTGAGGAAGTAAATCACCAATCCCAATTTATTTTTCATATAAATATTAATATTTTAAAAAGTTAAGTTTTTACCATGTTTGAGGCCCTGTTCTAAGCACTTTACATGTATTATCTTATTTAACCTCTATTTCCCTACCAAGGGGTCCTATTTTTATACCCATATTACATAGGAATACCTCACAGAGAATGAAGTAAAGTAACATGCTTAAAGTTACCCAACCAATAACTAATGGGGCTTCAACTTGACCCCAAGCAGTTGAACGGGAAAGCCTATGCTCTACCTTTTTTTAAAAGCATCTTTGTTATGCACATATATACAATTTGCGCCCTACCTTTGTACACCACACATACAAGAAGGATCACAGTATTGACTCCCCAGTCTTTACTGGGGTTGCTAATTTGTTGTATTTGATTTAAGGAAGCCCAGAATTTCTTCCCTCCCTTCATCTTTCTCAATTTTGTTTTTTTCTCTTGGGCCTTAATCAAACAGCAAGCAATGCCACTGGGAGACACCAGTCCCCAGATGTAGGGCAGCACAGTCATTCTCTTTTTCAGTACTCAAATCTCAAGGTACAGGCAAAGTGCTCGTGCATAACCTAAACAACATAACATTTTAACACCCTGTTCTTTCCACTGGTCTTTTACTTTTACTCAGTTGAGGAGTAGAGGCAAAGAAGGACTTCTTTCCCTTACTATTTAAGCTTTAGCCTAAGATTGCTTCCTCACATCTCAATACTATTGGAAGGGCACCAAAGAACTAGAGCAAATAGTACTGTTGTTTGTGTGAATCTGTAATGATTATCCTTGGAGCACTTCGCTGGCTCTGAGCTGCCTCCCTAAGAATGATTCCCAGTTGTCTCAGCTCACTGAAATCTCAGTGAAAGAAACTGCCGTTAATCATACACTAAATGCCTGCCCTTTGCTTAAAAGTTAACTTCCCTTGGATGTTTCCTGGGTTCTGAGCATCCTTTAAATGAGTAAATTAGTGAGACATTCATGTTTTTACCTTTGTAACTGTTTAGCTTTCCTTCTCTGGCTGGGAAGCTGGTACAAAGGTTTCATTCAGAGGAACAAACAACATCTAGATAAAGCTGCACTAACATTACCTGAGAGGCTACCATTAATGAGAGCAAATTAAAGTGCTATTGTTGTACTGTTTTGAATAGTGAAAGCCACAGGTAAGAAACACTTAAGTATCAACTACAGGCGTGAAAACTGAAGCTTCAATTAACTCTGTCAATTTCAGAGACCTCTGAGGGTGACCATCTGTGAGGCAAAGAGCTCAGGCAACTCATACATCTTGTTTTAATCTTTCTTTGGATGATTATAATTTCAGAGAATAAATAAGGTTATTAGCAAGAACAGAACAGCAACAATAATTACAGTAAGTATTTGCAGAGCACACTGTGATGTCAGTCACCCTGCAGCTTCAAAATGGGAATCTCATGCTGTGTTTGCTCTCTAAGACCACCCTTAAAGGTGTCACCATGCACTCACACACACAAGAAGTTACTGGGACTCACACGTTATATGAAGGATTTCATGTAAACCCATCTCAAAGCTGCCTTAAACCTGAATATCTGAAGGGTATCTAATTGCTCTGGAAGTTGTCTCCAAAAACATGCTGGACCAGAATGAAATCTGTTTGAACTCATTCACCTGCCATTTCACATTTGTGCGCACTACAGTAACTTCTGGAAGTAGTAATCAGATTTGGTGGGCTGAGAAAAGGTATTAAGTTACATGCATGCTGTATGTGTTACCAGTCCTTACAAATTCTAGTAAAAAAACTCTCATGAATGAAGTTAATGGAGTTCTACACTTAATGAGACTTCTGCTTCCTGATTCATTGCAAATGGCCTTAACCCTAGGTACTCTAGATGGCAGGAGATGCTTGCACCTGTGTGCAGGATTTACCCAGTCATGTTTGGACTAATGTATCAATAAGGCTGTCCTGGCACAAAATGGAATATTATAAAGAATTCAAGTTATAAATGAATGTTATATATAAAAACCTTCAGGGGGGCTTCCCTGGTGGCACAGTGGTTAAGAATCTGCCTGCCAATGCAGGGGACACAGGTTCGGGCCCTGGTCTGGGAAGATCCCACATGCCGCGGAGCAACTAAGCCCGTGCGCCACAACTACTGAGCCTGCACTCTAGAGCCCGCGAGCCACAACTACTGAGCCCGTGTGCCATAACTACTGAAGCCCGCACACGCCTAGAGCCCATGCTCTGCAACAAGAGAAGCTACTGCAAAGAGAAGCCTGTGCACCTCAATGAAGAGTATTTGAAGTCCATGCACCGCAATGAAGAGTAGCCCCCGCTCGCCGCAACTAGAGAAAGCCCGCACGCAGCAATGAAGACCCAATGCAGCCAAAAATAAAAATAATTAAAAAAAAAACTCGAAACAGAACATTAATGAATAAAAGCATCCAAATGAATGTATTTCCATAATTTCAAAAGAATGTGGGATTTAGGTAGGCAGAAATTATAGAACTGTGTAAATTCTATTTTAAAGAACTACAATTAGTTATAACTTGCAAAAAATCAAGGCAAACTGCACCATGGTCTATCAGGTAAAAATTTGACTGTCACATCACAGGAGGTATGACACAGAAAAGGCACCAGAGAATGGAAAGTAAAATTCACAAGAATGATACAATTTCCACATGAAAACAGACAAGTTGAAAGTTTCCAGGGAGCAATACAGAATGCTAGGAATATAGAGTGGGTAGTCAGAGTATGTTAGATTCCTCATTAGGTACATTTGTGCTTTCTACCAATAACAGATGTTGCTCCCACTGAGATCAAGCCTTTTTTCCTCTTGTCTTAAAGAGTCTTCTTGGCCTGGTCTTCTGTCTACCCTCAGGCCTTTTATCCAACAGGAAACAGATACCTGACCTCTTTGTGGCCTTGTGATTAGTTGGAGCTTAATCCCAACATCTTGGCCTTATTGAAAATATTAGCCTTCCTAAAAATACACCTTCCCATCTTCTCTTGCAGTTGGAGGAGCCATGTGACCATGTTCTAGATGACAGAAGTCTGTTAACGGGCAAAAGTCTTTGCCTCCATACAGAAGGGAAAGGGGCTGGAGGATGGCTTGCTGACACCCTCACTCTGCCTTTTTCCTGAATAAAGGAAAGTGATGCTGTGTACAGGGGAGGGAAAGGGCCTGGTTCTTGACAGCATCATTGAACAGGTAAACCAATGATAGTTACCACTTTCCTCTGGATTTCCTGCTAGATGAGAAAAAGAAATCCTTATATATTTTAGCCACTATTAGGTTTTCTGTAATTTTCACCCAAGAGGATTCTAACATAACATCCATTACTATTGAGTCCTAGGAATCCAGGGACAAATCTATTTGGTTCCTGCCCTCAAGAACCTTATCACCAGGGCTTCCCTGGTGACGCAGTGGTTAAGAATCCGCCTGCCAATGCAGGGGACACCCGTTCAAGTGCTGGTCCACGAAGATCCCACATGCTGTGGAGCAACTAAGCCTGTGAGCCACAACTACTGAGCCTGCGCTCTAGAGCCTGCGAGCCACAGCTACTGAAGCCCGCGCACCTAGAGCCCATGCTCTGCAGTAAGAGAAGCCACCGCAACGAGAAGCCCGCGCACTGCAACAAAGAGTAGCCCCTGCTCACCGCAACTAGAGAAAGCCCACATGCAGCAACAAAGACCCAATGCAGCCAAAAAGAAATAAATTAAAAAAAAAAAAAAAAGAAACTTACCACCAAGTGAAGAAGAATGAGATGCAAACAGAGTGTTGATAAATGTGTAACAGAGGTGGGAATAAAGTGCTATTAAAGTACAGAGGCATTAGTGATTAAGTCTCTTGGTTGTGGCTAGGGAAAGCTTCCTGGTGAAGGCAACATCTGTGCTGGGTCTAGAAGAGTGAGTGACAATATTCCAAGGAGATAAGGGTAAAAACCAGGGCACCCCAGACAGAGGGACTAGCACAAATAAAGACAAAGAAGTGTGAAAACATAAGGTATATTCAGGGAAGCAAAAGTAATTTGAAGAAAGATGCTAAGTAACTTTGGAAATGAGTAGAGTCTGTAAGACTAAGGGCAGTAAGAATTGTAATAAGCACTGTGATTTAGTTGATAAAGGGTTAACCATTCTGAAGTCACTATACAAATACACTGGAATTGAACAATTAAGAAGCAGATGGTGGGAATCAGGTTTCTCACCAGGAGTGGAAGGTTATGGATAAGTGAGGGGAGAAGGCTAGAATAATTCATATGGTAATGAATTAGAATTGGAGTCATCAGTATGAACTCATATTTAGCTTATAAATACAGATGTTACATACAGAACTAATTATAGATGTGTGTATATACATGGGTTAGCATACACACATATATTTCCTTATTCTGTTAGTTGAGAGGCAAACATACCCCTGTAGCAACAAGCATACCAGGGACCATCTTGGTTTCTAATACTATTCTCTAATAAAAGGAATCAGAGCTCCTTGGGAAAATAGCTGATGCTAGGATTGGGGCAGGGAATATATAAAATGAGCCTGTAGCATGGTACCAGAAAGTAAGGAACTGCTCAAACAAAAAAAAAAAACAACCCACAATGATAAGGATATGTCAAAGGGACACATAAGCCAACTGAAAGCACTCCCAATGGCCAAAGCTGAAATACTGATACTCTGAACCACAAAATAATTTTGGCTTATAACCCAAAATATAAAATAAATATCCATGTGTTCATATTGATAGAAATGGTTGATTGAATAAACAAATAAATAAATGGGTGAGAAGGGACAAATCTCTCATGCAGAAGACTTCCAAATAATTTATGTAGACACTCCACCCTCAAGGAGGTGGAACATAACTCCTCATTCCTTAAATGTGGGCTGCGCATAGTTACTTCCTTCTAAAGAGTACAGTATGGGTGGGATGTGGGGGAGTGGCTCTGCAGTGGAGAAACTTGAGAAACACTACCTCAGTCAGGTGATCAAGGTTAACATCAACAATGATAAGTCAGGTTGATAGTATATATTCTTTATATATGATATGATGAGAATGGCACTTGGCCTCTGTATTCTTCTTCCTCCCCCAAACCCATAACTCCAGTCTAATCATGAGAAGAACATCAGACAAACCCCAACTGAGAAACATTCTTCAAAATACCTGACCAGTATTCCCCCAAACTGTCAAGGTCATCGAAAACAAGTTAAATCCGAGAAACTGTCAGAGCCAAGACGAGCTTAAAGAGACACAACAACTAAATGTAGTGTATCTTGGATGCGATCCTGTAACAGAAAAAGGATATTAGGTGAAAAAAATTTTTTTAATCTGAATAAACTATGGACTTTAGTTAACAATAATGTATCAATATTGGTTCATTAATTGTGACAAATATAGATACTAATGTAAGATGTTAATAATAGGTGAATCTGGTATGGAGTATATGGTAACTATCTATACTATTCTCACAATTTCTCTGTAAATCTAAAACTGTTCTAAAATTAAACGTTTATTTTTTAAAAGTAATTTTATATGCTTAGAGCCTACGATGTGACGGACAGATGGAGGTTGGAGTGGAGAAGTGATGATAAGGCCGGAAAATTAGGCAGGGGCCAGATAATGAGGAATCTTTATGTAAACCAAATTAAGCAGCTTGAATATTTTCTTATAGACACTGTCAACAACTGATAAGTTCTAAACAGGTAAACAACATGATCAGATTGTATTTTATAAAGATTGTTATGATGGTCTTATCCTGCCAATTACTGCGCCCTAAACGAGAGCAGTAAAAATCAAAGCTCAGGGACTGGGGCATCTACGGCTTCTTAAATCTTCACATATGATCCTGGTGCACATCAATGACTTAAAACCACTCCTATACAGAATTGATTAGATGAGGGCTACACTCAAGAAGGATTTGTCACAGATCATGAGAGCCAAAGATAGTGGCATGGGCTTCCCTGGTGGCGCAGTGGTTGAGAGTCTGCCTGCCGATGCAGGGGACACGGGTTCGTGCCCCGGTCTGGGAAGATCCCACATGCCGCGGAGCGGCTGGGCCCGTGAGCCATGGCCACTGAGCCTGCGCGTTCGGAGCCTGTGCTCCGCAACGGGAGAGGCCACGACATTGAGAGGCCCGCGTACCGCAAAAAAAAAAGGTGGATAATGGTGGGGTGTGGGTAGGGAAGGGAAGAGAATAAGGTCACTTTGCACATGACAAATTTTAAGGATCCCACAATACATTCAAATGAGTATCACCAAAAGATAGTTGGAAATGAGTTCAGGTAATTAGTAAGCATTAGAGATATAGATTTCAGAGACAAGTCACTGGTCTACAGGTTGGTGGGTGAAGTCATGATGAATTGATCAAGAAAAAAAGGAGATAGAACTCAAGGGAATACAATACTTAGGAGTCAGGTAGAGGAAGAGGAACCAGTTTATGTGATCAAATACTAAAGAACATTAAAAAAGGAGAAGCTAAAAATAAATAATTGGTTTTGAAGGCACAGATCAATTATGACCTTTATCAAAGTGATTTGAATCCTGGCTGTGCTGGCAGAATGCAGACTTTAGGAATAAGTAGGTCACTGGGGTAGGGGAGGTAGTAAATGTAGAGGACTCTGATAGGCAGTAGCGAAGAAAAAACAGAACTTGGGCCTTATCTTAAGGGATTCCCTAGGTCAAAGTATTTGTTTAGATGCAAAGAATCCTAAGTATCTTTGTAGGATGAGAGAAAACCCAGTGTCGGAAACAAAATAGACTGAAGATAGCGGAAAGAGATGGATTGTTGACAAACAAGTTTCCAGAAGTGGGAGGTAGGGAGGGGGAATAAGTACACAGAAAACATGTTATCCATGTAAGGCATCAAGAACAATCTCATCCTCTGATGAGTGAGAACAGGTGTGTTTGTAGTGGAAGGGAAGATTGTTAAGAGAACCCTTTCCCAACGCTCTCTTCTTTGTGAAGTAAGAGGCTGCAAGGTAGGGAACCTGAGAAAAGAAGGAACAGGAAAAAAAAATGAGAAAGGAAACTAACAACATTTGAGTAAAATAATGTGAACAACATAATTGGCCCACATGAAGTTGCAACTCAAATTAGTGATCATTTATTAGCTGCCTCCTGAGTACTCACTCCCCACTTCCAATAGCTCATGGACCTGGAATCTGTGAGTTTGCAGAGAAGCCACAGTGGACCTGGCTGAAGCCAGAGATGGACTGCATAACCTACACTGAGCCAATCAGTACATTCCAAATCTGTGGGCATCGTGACTGGTTCAGAGGTGAGCATCAGACTAAATCTGGCCAACAGAGTGCATCTCTTAGGTCTAGTGCTAGAGATTTGGGGACAAAGATGATTTATCATACCTGTTACACATGAAAGAGGAAGCATGAAGCCCTGGAGCTACTGAAAGCTGTATTAGTCAGCTCAGGCTGCCTTAACAAAATACCACAGCCTGGGTGGCTTAAAGAGTAGAAATTTATTTTCTCACAGTTCTGGAAGCTAGAAGTCCAAGATCAAGGTGGCATCAGGGTTGGTTTCTGGTGAGGTCCTTCTTGCTACTTTCTTGCTGTGTCCTCACATGGCCTTCCATCTTGCATGCTTGTGGAGAGAGAGATCTTGGGTATCTCTTTCTCTTCTTATGAGGACACATTTCTATTGCATTAGGGCTCCATCCTTATCACCTCACTTAACTTTTATTTCCTCCACAAAGGCTTTATCCAAATATAGTCACATGGGGGGGGTTGGGGCTTCAACCTATGAATTTGGGGGAAGGGGACACAATTCAGTCCATGACAAAAGCTATCTTGAAGCTACCTGGCCTAAGGATGATGGCACGGTACACATTTAGGATGAAGCCAACTCTGAAGAAGGAAAATTGGGAAAATAAAAAGAAGTTAGGTCCCACTGTTAATTAGTTAAAGTTTCATTTGAAGCCAGTCCCACATCTGGCTTTTTCAGTTATTGAGCCAATATATTCCCTTAATTGTTTAAGCCAGTCTGAGTTTTCTGTTATCTCCAACCAAAAGTAACCTAAATAATATAGCAGTTATGTGATTTCCTCTACCACCAGGCAGTCTGAGGGGAAAATATGTGGTTTTACCTAGATTAGGCCTGTCTAGGCTTGTAGTACAGAAAGTAATGGTGATTTAGGATGTGGAATTGAGGGAGAATATAACAAATGACCATAAAAACCCCAAATGACTAGAAACCTAAAAATAAAGAGGAGAGAGGAGAAGGAGGGATTGGGGAAGGTTGATGGACTTGATGTGGTTGAAGTCTGGGTTTAACAGAAACAAGGGGAAGAAAAGACAGACAGAAGGTACTGGTTAGTAATTAGGCCTTCTGAGTTTAACCTATGTCACCTAGTAACAAAAACAGTAATGCTGTAACAAGGAGAAGGAAATCCTATTTGAATGAGAGATGCTTACAGTGTGGGAGAACCACAAGGCCATGAACACCTAGGAAAAAGAAACATTTTAGCATGGACAAAAAGCTGAAATATGGACCCCCAACTACCACCTCATTTTAATCTTCAGCAGGTCATTATAATAAATCTCCATCCTTTGCTCCTCAGGATCAATCCCCCACTGGACACATCTAAGATCCTATGACAACTTTTTAAATTGTATATTTATTATGATAATCTAAAAAATAAAACCAGTAGGAGCAAATGTATAACTGCTACTTGACTTCAGTGCCTATACGTGCATTTATGATCTTGTTGCCACAAGTAGCACAGATATAAGATAGAAATGATGCATCTGAGTACACAGCACACTGTAAAAAGATTCTGCAGTATTTTTTTTTTTTTTGGCGGTATGCAGGCCTCTCACTGTTGTGGCGTCTCCCGTTGCGGAGCACAGGCTCCGGACACGCAGGCTCAGTGGCCATGGCTCCCCGCCCCAGCCACTCTGTGGCATGTGGGATCCTCCCGGACCGGGGCACGAACCCGTGTCCCCTGCATCGGCAGGCGGACTCTCAACCACTGCGCCACCAGGGAAGCCCGATTCTGCAGTATTTTGAGTTGAGAAAAGTGGTGAGGGAATTGAGAAGACACATAGCACACACAGTACAGATGGGATGAAGTCCAAAGAACCTGTGTGGTGGTGGTCAGTACCTTGTTTATAATGAGAGCTGCAAGTCAGTTTTGGTAAAACATCAGCAGTCACGTTATAATGTTGTTAATTTGAATTTTATTGGCTTTGTGGTTGTATTTGTGCTTATTTTGATTTTATAGTTGAATAATAGTTCTATGTACAAGGAGCTTATAACCAGATTTGTGTTAATAATATAGTAAAATATCAACTCAGGGGTCTGAGAATTTTTTTCCTTTAAATGAAGGTTTATATATTTTTCAACATTGAGAAATACAGTATTAGAAGATTCTGTTCCAGAGAATTCTTCTCCCACTCTTCCTTAACAGCAGAAATACTCCAAGTAGGGCAGAATCACCTCAATTCTCCTTGGAAAACAATTTCAGGTGAAGAGGCAAAGGGTTTGGATTAAGTTGAATCCAGGATCTGCCACTTACTACCATATAACCTCTAACATGATACTTAACTTTGTTAACCTCAATTTCCTCAATAAAATGTGACTAATAGGATTATTGCAAAATATGGGAGGGTTATAGAAGGTGATCTATCTAGGATAATGTAGCATAGTGCTAGGTGCATGATAAGTGCTCAGTAAACTTTAGTTGATATTACTGTTGTTACCGTTAGTCTGGCTCTCCTTACAATTTCCCTAGGGCTTCATTAATACCACAGGATCAAGCTTCCTACTTGATCTGATATGCTTATTATTCAGCCCTAAAGTAGTCCCAACTTCCCAAGAAAGTGAAAGACTAATTTACCAATGAAGTGGGGTGGTATAGTAGAAAGTGCTGAACTGAGAACAGAATAAGCCCCAAGTTTAAGTCATGGTACAGCCAATCCATTAATCATGATTTTTGGGAAAGTGACTTACTTTGCCTAAGGCTCATTTCTTAAATGGAGATAATTCCTAAGTCACAAAGTTTTTACAAAGAACATTATAAACGACATAGTGTTTCACAAATGTAAAGTCAAACTATTATTCAGTGAATTCCAGAAACATTTCTAAAAGACACCCCTTAAAGCTTGAAAAGGAAAAAAAAAAATCACAAATAATTAGGAACCCCATTCCCACTTCCCTCTATTGAGCAATCAAGTATTGAGGTGGCCCATTAGGACAAAAAGGCAAACTGTGAAAGTAGCAATCAAGCCTTTTACTTACCATAACAGTGTAAACAAGAGGCAAAAAGAGGCACCGGCTCCCCAGTGTTCCATTTTCCCCTGTGGAATGACACCAGGCAAGGATCGAGTGGGTGCAACAAAGATGGGGGAAACTGTCTCACTGCCCCAGACCCCTGAAAAAGAGGCTAATGCCTTTTTGTGGGCGCACGGACCGGCGCAGAGTGGGGGGTTTAGGAAGAAGGGAAGAGCTAAGAGGAATGGTACTGAGCCAAAGTGGAGAAACGGTCTCCGCAGAGGCCCCCAATAAGGAGTCCTCTGAATGCAGGCATCTGGTCTAGGAATTGTCAAATGAAAAAACTAGCAGTGGAACACTCTTCCCAGGGGATTTTGGGCAAGAGCAAGCTTTATAGTACACTAGAAGAGGCAATGTGGAAACAGCATGATTGCCTAGGAGGTCAGGGATTTCCTTACAAGGCTAGCAGGTCCTGTTTTCTAGGGTAAGCTGAGCTAGCTAAAATTAGGTTGGAGGATTGCGATTGTAGTATGTTAGGTTTCCTTGACAGGTGTTTCCCATAAGGGCAGGCTGACTAAGGTTTAGAAATGTGACCTTGACTAGGCCACTGGCGTGACATCCATTTTGTGGGTCCCCACACATGCATTCACTTTATCAGAATGCAGATATACATAAAAGTATGGCCACACAGAGTGGGGAGAGGCAGGGCGGGGGGGTGGGTGGGGGAAGGCTTGACTGGAATCCCTACAGAAAACTGCAGTGCACTGGCTGTATACCAATTCTGGTGTGCGGATGGCAGCTTCTTCCGATGAGGCCTTGCAGGAAAAGTCTTAATCGCTAACTGCCAGGCCTGAAAGATCACACATATGATTCTGACCTAGAGTCAGACTCCTCACCCAAAGAAAAAAAAACTCAAGCACTCTTTACTTAACATATAATAAACTCATTCAGAAATTACATAAACTAAAATATCAATACATTTAAGAATGATTAAAACAAATAGCCCGTGAATAATAATGACACAGCAAGTTGCTAGAGAATAATTGAGAATGTTAATTATAGCTTTAACTTCCGAGGACCACGATATGTAGAGAAACCATAGTAATCTTCAATCTATATAAGGTCTTATTTCTAAGACCATTTGTAAGTCAGCTGTTAAGAGCTCAGAACCACATTTTCCACAGGAGCATTTTAATTGGTGATTAAGATACTAGGCTAGACTACACATGCTTTCAAAATCCATAATGTGGATGAAAAGAAATTTGTTTCTTTATTTTAGATGATCTTAGAAAACTGGCAAATTCCATTTTCCCAAACAGCTGAAACACTGCCAATCCATAATACCTGGGGCAACTGGAATTTTATTTAATACAAAAAACAATCTGATTAAATGATTCTTTTAAAACAACAATAGCAAACACAAAAAACCTGTTGGCCATCTCGTTGCCACCTGATAACAGAAGGTGTGCCTATAAAGGTATGTTGTTTAACTAAAAATTACAACTTTACATCAAAATAAATGTTGTCCTTGCAAATAAATCACCTTAAGAGATTACTATTTATTCCAATAACAGTAAAACATCTTTGAAAACATTATTTTCAGATAATGTCCTCATAGCAAGCTAATTGATCCTTTTTCATATCCTCAGTAGTGGCAATACTTTTGTTTTAGGAAATATACCTTTTGTTGTTTTTAGAGTAAGTTGTTCTTGTTGCCATAAATGTACATATTCCCAACATAACCAGCTTGGAAAAATCATATTCATTAAGATATAGCTTCTGGTATGTTCTGTTTCCTTAAACAGTCTCAAACAGTCATACCTCATAAATCAAGTGCACATAGTACACACTGTACTGCCACAAATGATAGTATCCTTTGTGCTTATTCTGTTTTGAGAAGCCAAAACTATCTGGAAATATGAGCTAGATTTTTTAAAGTTTTTTTTTAATATTGATAACAAAAATAGAAAATATACAGGGGGAAAGAGCCCTCTTACAATTACAACAAAAAAATTATATGAAATACCTAGGAATAAATTTAGCCAGAAATGTACAGGACTGATATTAAGAAAGCTATACAATTCTACAGAAGAGCATGGAAGATAATTTAATAAATAGGAAGACAGTACATGGGTTTCTGGAGCTGAAGATTCAATATTGTAAAAAAAATGTAGGGCTTCCCTGGTGGCACAGTGGTTGAGAGTCCGCCTGCCGATGCAGGGGACACGGGTCCATGCCCCGGTCCAGGAGGATCCCACATGCTGCAGAGCGGCTGGGCCTGTGAGCCATGGCCACTGAGCCTGCGCGTCCGGAGCTTGTGCTCCGCGGCGGGAGGCGCCACAACAGTGAGAGGCCCTCGTACCGCAAAAAACAAACAAACAAAAAATGTAAATTCTCGCCAAAATTAAAGTAATCCCAATCAAAGTTCCAAAAATGTCTTTGAGGAACTTTAACAAATAATTTTAAAGTTCATCTGGAAGAATAAACATGGAGAAAGTACCAAGAAAATACTGCAGGGGAAATGTGTGCTGTTGATTGTGGTGGCGTAGGGTTAGGGAGGGTTGGGGTAGTCCTTGCCCTTCCATACCTTACAATACTCTAGAAAGCAAATATATCCTGGCCATGTCTATAGTGCCAGGATATATAGTCAAAGCACTAGAACAGAACAGAAAGTCCAGAAACTAGTCAAATTATATATAAGAATTCCATTTGTAATAAAGCTAGTATTTCAAATCAGTACGTTAAGACTGGCCTATTCAAAAAAGCGTATTAAGAAAAGGGGCTACCTATTCAGAAAAAATAAAGTTATATCCCTACTCTATCTAACACCAAATAAATTCCAGATGAATTAAAGTTTTTAATGTAAAAATACTTTTTATAGGCTTAGAAAAAATATAGGTGAATACTTACTAAAAAGTGGGGTAGAAAAGACTCTTTTGAACATTATACCAAAGCCATAAAATATAAAAGAAAATGACTAATTGATTGCTATAGGAATGTACAGGATGATATACTATATATAAAAGACACTCATGGAAATAAATGCAAAATATTACAATGTGTTAATATGATTAATATATAAGGAATGTTTAGAAAATAATTATAAATGACCTCAGTAGAAAATGTGCTAATACCATCAATGAGCATTCACAAAAGAAATGCAAATGGCCACTAAACACTTAAAAATGTTCATCACACTAATAATAAATAACTTTGGGGGATGCTTGTGACTGCAAGTAACAGAAGACACTGTCAAACTGGCTCAAATAAATAGAGCATGTTATCTCTCAGAACTAAGTCCAGAGGTTGGGCAAGTTCCAGGTATGGTTTCAGTTCTATAATGTCATCGAGGACCCAGGTTCATGCCATTTCTCCATCTTGCTCTAAATAGCATCACCTTCATTCTAAGGCTGGTTCGCTTTGTTAATTACAAAACAGCTGCAGCAGTTCCAGGCATCACACTGGCATGGCAATATCCAGAGCAGGAAAAGGATCATCTCTTTCTTATGCCTCTTTTTAGTGATGAGGAAACTTTTTCACAAGTTCTTCAACAGACTTGCTCTCAGATTTCACTGGCCAGAACTGGGTCACAAACTATTCCTAAACCAGTCTCTCCAGAGAATGAGTTCCTATGATTACCTTAGACCTTTTGAGGTTTTCAAAGTGTGGTCTACAGATCCCTAGGGGCCCCCAAGACACTTTAAGTGGGTCTGCAAAAGGTCAGAATTATTTTCACAATACCATCAACATGTTATTTGCCTTTTTACTGTGGTGACGTTTGCACTGATGGTGTACAGGCAATGGTGGATAAAATTGCTGGGACCTTGGTCTGAATCAAGGCAGTGGCACCAAACTATACTAGAGGTCATGCCTTCTTTACCAACCATGCATTTGAAGAAAAAAAAGGAAAAACCAGTTTCACTTAAGCATATCATTGATGAAGCAATGAAGACTGTTTTCATGGAACCCCATTTTTACTTTGGCATTTTCTCAAAAACAAAGTAAGCCTGTCAAGAAAACAACTGACAGCATTTGTTGCCATTGATAAAATTCAAGCTTTCAAGCAAAAATTAGAATTTTGGAAACCCTGTGTCCACCACTGTGAGCTTAACAGCTTGCTGACACTTAAACACTGTTCTGATGAGAATAAAGTATTTTTGATATTGTATAATGAAATGTGTCAACATTTGGAAGACCTGCACAACTCAGTGAACCAATATTTTCCAGATGGCCAACATACGATATCACAAAATCATGCATGGGTAAAAGATACACTCAAAGTGCAAGACAGACCAATGGATTTTAATGTAACAGAGTAGAAAAAGTTCACAGGTATGATTTCAAATATTATATTGCAATTAACCTTTAAGAAACTAACACATGGACTTCCCTGGTGGTGCAGTGGTTAAGAATCCGCCTGCCCACGCAGGCGGACACAGGTTCGAGCCCTGGTCCAGGAAGATCCCACGTGCTGTGGAGCAACTAAGCCTGTGTGCCACAACTACTGAAGCCTGTGAGCCTAGAGCCCACGAGCCACGACAGGAGAAGCCACCACAATGAGAAGCCCCAGCTCACTTCAACTAGAGGAAGCTCGCGCGCAGCAACGGAGACCCGACGCAACCAAAAATAAATAAATTAATTAACTAATTAAAAAAAGAAGCTACCACTTACTGGGATTTAGTGTAGTATTAAAGGAGATTCTTCAAACTCATCTGAATAGACTTTTAAAGTACTCTGCCCCTTTCTAACTACTTATATATCTGTGTGAGATCAGATTTTCTTCATATATATCAACTGGAACAACATATCATAATAGACAGTGCAAAAGCAAATATAAGAATCTAGCCATCTTCTTTTAGGCCATACATTAAGGAGCTATGCAAAAATGTAAAACCATACTACTCTTCTAATTTTTTTCTTTTGGAAAATACTTTTAATAAAAAGGGTATTCATACTAATATGCAATAGGTTTATTATTGTTTTAAAAGGACTTAAATAAATATTTAAATTTTTTCTTAGGTTTAATTTCTAATACAGCAAATAATGATAACGATGATCCATATAAACAAAAGCTCTTGGTGGGGGGGGCCTCTATAATTTTTCAGAGTGTCAAGTGGTCCTGAGACCAAAAAATTGAGAACTGCTGCCATAGATTAATTTTCTGGGGTGACATGGAGAGCAGAAAGTCCACCAATTAAAAAAAAATTGGTGCAATGGGTTACTCACCATCATTTTGGCAAAGGTGAAATGTTGTGATCAGTGGTGTGCAAGAACAAGCATCCTCACACATTGCCAGGGAGATTGTACCAAGAGACCTTTCCTGAGGGAACTTTGGCAATACACATGAACATGTTTAAAGAAGAAATCTGATGGAAAATTCTATTTCTAGAAATATATCCTAAGAATATAATCAGAAGAATATATTAAGGATTTGTCACAGCATTATACTGAAAAACTGCAAACAATCCAAATATTCATCTTTAGAGGACTGACTAAATTATTGTACACCTATATAAAGGAAAATTATGTAGTTACTTAGAATGTTGCTAAAAACCTAAAGCTGTTGATATGGAAAGAAGTCCATGATTTATTAGGTAGAGTAAAAAAGGTACAAAAGAGTACCTATGGTATGATCTCATTTTAAAAAATTAATACACATACCAACACCTATGTGTATGCATAGAGAAAGTCTGGAAGAGTTTATGGTAGTTCCCTTTGACTGAAAGGCTCAAGGACATCCTTATATTTTCTTCTTAATGTGTCTCAAAATGTTCTTTTCGAGAAAACTCAAATTACTTTTATAATCAGAAAATATAAAAATATTTTAAAAACCAGTAACTATATACATTCTATATACTATCCACGCTTGGGAAGGAAGGGGGAAAAAAGATGATACGGGCAGTAGTGACAGTAACACTAAAAGGTTACAAAATTTTCTGATGGTCACCCATTTCCATGGAGGAAAAGATGCCATGGAGTTTGTAAGAGTTTGGTTAGTGGGACCCAGACAGAATGCTGTAGTTGGCTGGATTCAGGACCCAAATACCTTACAGTCAAAGAAGTCCAAAGAAAGGCTACTTTTAAAAGACCCCAATTTGTTAGACCAGGTGAGGCAGACAATTGCAGATGCTGAGAAGGTGGGGTAAGAAAGCTGGAAAGAGAAAGAAATTGGAAAAAGCAAAGAGGAGAAGGTGTAAAACAGACAAATAAAACCACATTAGAATATCAAATTCCAGTTATCCAGAAACTTCCTATTCACCAACTAGGGAGGTGCTTCCTACACTGCTGTGTGACATTATGGCTGCTGTCTCTTTCCATTTGGTAACTGTGTTTCCGATGTGCTAGAACCTTTTCATTTATAGTACTTGTTAATCATCAGGCAGCACACACAGATGGCACCAGTCAGGTCTGCCCAGCCTAGCTGCTGGGAAAGCTTGTGCACCCTCTGCTGGTCAGCTCCACACCAGGACAAGAGGGTCTGTGTCTGCAGGAGACAACTTCTAAATGACAGGAATACACTGTTGTGTTCTCTATACAGCCAATTTCAGTGAAGAGTTTGGAAAACATTTCCTGAAACTGCCGCCTCAAAGAGACAATTCCAGATTAAAACAATGCCTTCCTTTGTTACACCAAAGAAAAACATCATAAAAACTAAAGTCCTATGAGAAAATATACCATCTAAAGCATCTTAAATTCGAATGACTTCAGTTTATTACATAATAAGTAAGTAAAGGTGTGCAGATGACTGCAACACTTAATATGACTATAAAGCTCCATGAGAATTTTACTCTGGTTGAAAACCTGAGATTATCATAACAAATAATACTTGTTTTACAACTTACAAAGAGCTCTCACATTCATTTTCACACCTAATCCTTACAACAATTCTATAAGCAAGGGAGGAAGGCAGGGCAAGCATTTCTGTTATCACCATTTTACAGATGGGAGCTGAGGCTCAAAGGGGTTAATGAGTGGCCCTGATCACACAGCTACAAGAACCCACACTCGAAGCAGGTCTCCTGACTCCAAATTTTACGTTCTTCTCAGAGCTCTTTTCTACCTGAGCTGCTGATCTATAAGGGGTTTTCTGAAGAGTTGGTACGTATTCTAGGCAGAGAAGTAAAAGGCCTAAAACATATGTTTCTATAATACATTCATTCCATTTTGTTTCAAATATCACCAAAATTTTAGGTGCTGAACCCTAAATCTGAGGGGTTTGCACTGCAGGCAGTGCTTTGTCCTAAAAGAACATCAGTTTAACAAGGGAAGTGGATATTTTAATAAGGAATCTACTGAAAAACCAAAGTTAACTTCAGAATCTCTATGTTGGCATGTCTAGGCCCATAAAAAGTATCCTGTCAGGTTTCATGGCTTCTGCATTCACTCAGTCAATACTACATATATGTAGCAGGAAACTGGGGTTGGGAATCCTCAAGTTCTGGTCCTACTTTCTCTTGAATGTTTACCATCTTGATAATTTTTCCCTTATAAGCAAAACATTATGAATACTGTTTTGTCAGAGTGCCAAGCTAAAACTCAGTATGCTGAAGGAGAGTCATTGAAATTCAGCTATAATCACAGAGATCCCCAAAGCTAAAGAGCAAAGCAAAGTAGTAATAATAGACTCAAACAATTATATAGTGCTGGCTATGTGCCAGGCATTACTCTAAGTGCTTTACATATGTTAAGTCATTTAGTCCCCCCAAGAACCCATTTAACAGATAAGTAAATTGAGGCACATAGAGGTTAAGTAATTCTAGTTAGGGTAACCAGGTTCACACACTAATAAGTAGTGAGGCTGAGATCTGAACCCAGGCAGGCTGGTACCTGAGCTCATCTTCCTTCCAGGACACCACATTACATTTCGCCATCAAGTCTCCCTAGGCTCCTCTTTGGCTCTAACAGTTTCTCAAACTTTTTTGTTTTTGAAGACCTTGTCAGTTTTGAGGAGTACTGATCAGTTATCTTTAGAATACCTCTCAGTAAATATTCATCAGATGTTTTTCTCATGATTAGACTGGGGTTATGGGCTTTAGGGAGGAAAACCACAGAGGTAAAGTGCCATTCTTATCACATCATATCAAGGGTACGTGATATGAACATGACTCACCACTGTTGATGTTAACCTTGATAAATTGGCTGAGGTAGTGACTGACAGGTTTCTACTGTAAAGTTACCAACCCCCCTCTTTTCCATACCATATGCTTTGGCAGGAAGTCACTATACACAGCCAACACTTAAGGAGAGGGGAGTTATGCTCCACCTTTTTAAGGGTGAAGTGTCTACGTAAATTATTTGGAATGTTTTTGCAAGGGAGATTTGTTTCTTCTCCCCCATTTATTTGTTCAATCACTTGTTTATATCAGTACAGTCTCATAGATATTTATTTTAAACTTTGGGTTATAACCCAATACTACTTTATTTTGTTGTTCAAACTATTCCTGCTTTGCCAATTAAGAGCTCTTTCTGGGGCTTCCCTGGTGGCGCAGTGGTTGAGAGTCTGCCTGCCGATGCAGGGGACACGGGTTCGTGCCCCGGTCTGGGAAGATCCCACATGCCACAGAGCGGCTGGGCCCGTGAGCCATGGCCACTGGGCCTGTGCGTCCAGAGCCTGTGCTCTGCAACGGGAGAGGCCACAGCAGTGAGAGGCCCGCGTACCGCAAAAAAAAAAGAGCTCTTTCTGTTGTCTCCTATATCCTTTTGACACATTCCCATCATTGTATTTTTGAGCACTTCTTTACTTTCTGGCACTACAAGATGCTGCAGACTCTTGTATATTCCTTGACCCAGTCCTAGAATCAGCCATTTCCTCTAAAGAGTGTTGGGACTTCCCTGGTGGCGCAGTGGTTAAGAATCTGCCTGCCAATGCAGTGGACATGGGTTCAATCCCTGGTCTGGGAAGATCCCACATGCCGCGGGGCAACTAAACCTGTGCGCCACAACTACTGAGCCTGCGTTCTAGAGCCCGCGAGCCACAACCACTGAGCCTGCGTGCTACAACTATGGAAGCCTGCACACCTAGAGCCCATGCTCTGCAACAAAGAGAAGCCACCGCAATGAGAAGGCTGTGCACCACAACGAAGAGTAGCCCCCGCTCACCGCAACTAGAGAAAGCCCGTGTGCAGCAATGAAGACCCAACACAGCCAAAAATAAATAAAATAAAATAATTTATTAAATAAATAGAGTGTTTGTTCCTTTTATTGGAGAATGGTCTGGGTGCTGGGTGTGCTCTTTGCTACTACCCTGTCCTTGCTTCTAGGCCCTCTCAACTGACAAAGCAAGGAAACATATGTGTGTATACTAAACCATGTATATACACATATCTTTATCTATAAATGTTTCATATGTATCCATCTGTATCTATAGTAAGCTAACTAGAGTTTATACTAATGTCTCCAACTCTAATCCATTACCACATGGATCATTCTAGCCTTCCCCACTTGGTTGTCTATAACCTCCCACTCCAACAGTAAGAAATCTGGTTGCCATCATCCACCATGCAGCTATTAATTGTTTAATTCCAGTACTCACGTGTAGTAGTTTCAGAATTATTAACCCATACCTCTGTGGGAAACTTTTATCAACTAGAGGACAGCGCTTATGTATAGTTCCTACTGCTTTTAGTCTTACAGTCTCATTTTCAAAGTTACTTAGGTCAGCACCTTTTCTCTTGCCCCTTTCAGTGAGATCACCGCATACATTTGTAATACAGTTAGATTCTTTTGTCACCGTCTGCATTATATCCTGGAACCCCCTCTTCCCCTTCTTTTTTAAAATTTTGCATACATTAAGTTTTACTCTTTGGGCTGTAAAGCTATATGGGTTTTAATAAATGCATAGTCTGGGACTTTCCTGGCACTCCAATGATTAAGACTCCACGCTCCCAATGCAGGGGGCATGGGTTTGATCCCTGGTTGGGGATCTAAGATCCTGCATGCCGTGCATGGCACTACAGGAAAAGAAAAAAAAAAAAAAAAAAGAAAGAAATGCACAGTGTTATGTATCCATTACAGTATCATACGAAATTTCTCTACCCTAAAAAAAAAAAACAATGCTCTGTGCTACTTAATCAATCTTCTCTCTTTCCCAAACTCTCTACAACAGTGTGTTCATGTTTATAAATTCATGTGATTCACTTCAATCCCGTTTCCACTTAGCAGATGATTGAAGGAAACAGAGTAAATGGCTTAGTCAAAATTTCACTATGTGATGCTGCTACAACTTGTGCCTTGTGACTCCTGATGTGATGCTCTTTCTACCACACAACTCCACTGATTTCAGCAGGGAGAGGCATGGTTGTGCACACAGACAAGAAGAAGAGAAGACAGAAATGGTGCTAAGTGATCGTATCTTACATTAATGGAAGCTTTTACACTAAAAATATGAGAAAGTGGAATTCTTGTTCTGGTAATTTGGTGAGCCTGATACCCCCAAAACCTTTCTGCTATTAAATATTCCCAAAAGCCTGGACAAATACATTAAAAAATATATCTTGTTAAATATCGATACATCAGTGAGCCAGCAAGAAAGAAAGAGAAACCCTCAGAGACCAAAAGCTAGCAAAGATCCAAAGAGCTGAGAGAGCAATGAAGCCAGCAGTTGCCCAAATTCCACAGTGTTTAAAAAACAAAACACATCACCAAAACTTATCTAAACTCAAGTTTGGTTTAACATTAGAAAATATATTTATGTAATTACCACATTATCAGATTATAGGAAAAAAATTATATTATCACCTCAGCAGTTACAGACAAAGTCTTTGATAAAATTCAACACCCATTCATGACTAAAAATAAAATGAACAAGACTTTTAGCAAATATGGAATGGATGAGAAGTTCATTAACCTGATAAAAGGTAGCTACCAAAAACCTACAATGTCATCCTTAATGGTGAAATATTAGAAGTATTCCATTTATAAACATGAATAAGACAAGGATGTCCATTATCACTGGTTCTACTCAACACTGCACTGATCCTGGCCAACATAGTAAGAAAAGAAAGAGGAAAAAAAGTAAAAGAATTGAGAGGGAAGTAACAAAACTGTCACAGTTTCCAGAGGACATGATTATCTATGTAGAAAAATCCCCCAAACCTTACAAATGACAATTATTGCTATTAAAGATAAATGTTGGCAAACAAAAGATCAATATACAAAAACAATGTTGCTAAACATAAGATCAATATACAAAAAGACAACTGCATGTTTGCATACTAGCAAAAACATAGTGAGAAGACCTAATTTGAAAATATACCATTCACACAACGAAGACCCAATGCAGCCCCCCCAAAAAATTAATTAAAGAAATACATATACCATGTACAACACTGACCAAAAATATAATGTACTTAGAAAGTTGCAAAGTATGCAATCCATTAATAAAAAGATTATAAAATTTCATTAAAAGACACTAAAAAGATCTAAATAAATGGAGAGACATACTGTATTCAGAGATAGGATAATTTGATATGGTAAAGATGTCAGTTCTCTTCAAATTGATAGGTAGATTTAATGTCATCCCAATCAAAATTCCAGTAAGATTTTTGTAGAACTTAAGCAGATTTAAAAATGTATATGAAAGTGCAATTGCAAAAAAGAAATAAGATCCTCCTGAAGAAAAGGAATAAGGTACAGGACTTACTGTACCAGCTGGAAAGGCTTATTATAAAAGTGGTCAGGTATTCATTAACCCAGGGAGAGAAAAATAGAATAGACCAATAATTTCAAAATAAATTTCCAAAAGTGACTCACTCTCACCCGAACTACTACAATTACCTGCTAACTGGTCTCTCTACTTCACTCTTGTCCTGATGCTGTACCTAACTATCTCTTTAAGGGAATGTAATATCACTCCAGAGATTTTTCCCATCACATTGCCATGGGCTCACATGCTCTGACCCCTGCTTACTTCTGGGACCTGATTTTATTCCTCTCTTCCCACATGCCCCAGCCATAGAACAAATCCTAACATTCTCCAGCATTAATGTCTATAATGCTAATGTGTACATTTAATGAAATCTTGGCATCTTTCACTGACAGCACATCTTCCCAGCTTTCCATTTGTTCTGGGGAATTTGGGGATGTTGATTTGTGGTTCTGCTTTATCATGATTTCACTTGACTCTTTCCTTCATCTTTAATATCTACATCAGAAGTCCTGTCAGTTCTACTTTCAAAATAAATATATCCTGAAACTGTTCCCTTCTTTCCATCTCTCCTGCTACCACTCTAGTCCATCTATCATCTCTCTTTTTTTTTTTTTTTTTTTTTTTTTTTTGCGTTGCGGAGCACAGGCTCCAGACGCGCAGGCTCAGCGGCCATGACTCACGGGCCCAGCCGCTCCGCGGCATGTGGGATCCTAACGGACCGGGGCACAAATCCGCGTCCCCTGCATGGGCAGGCGGACTCTCAACCACTGCGTCACTAGGGAAGCCCCCATCTATCATCTCTTATCTGGACCAATGCAACAGCCACCATCTCCTTGTTTCCATTCTTGTGCCACTGCAGTACACTATAGCCACAATGACCTTATTATAACAAATTAGATCACGTTACACTCCTTCTTCAAAGTGTCCTATGGCTTCCCATCACAACAGAATAAAATCCAAAATTCCTTATGCCCGATGTGACTTGGTCCCAGCCTACCTTGGCAAGTTCACTTCCCTCATGCACACTAAAGAATCACACTAGCCTTCTCATAATTTTAGAATAATCCAACGTTGTGATTGCCTTAGGGACCCCGAATTGGAGCATCCCTCTGCCTAGACTACTCTAACCTTAGTTCATGCAGATTGGCTCATCCTCATCATTCAGGGCTCAGTTCAAACTCCACTCTTTAGAGAGGCCTTTCCTGACCATCTGGGTACAGTAGGGCTCTCAACCACTCACTGTCGAGCACATCACTCTGTTTTCTCTTCTTCCCAGCACTTTATCACTACCTGAAAATCTTATTTTTAAAATCGATGTATTGTCTATCTCTCCCAACACGTGAGGACCTTCTTCCCTGTCCATTGTTATACCCTATGCCGAAATAGCTGCCAGCACATTGTAGATGAAAATAATTACATGTTGAATGAATGACCTCTTGTGGCCTTGGTTCAAATTTCTTTGTCTCTGAACAAATGTTCAGGTTTAATAACCAGAGTGTTTTATACATTTATTCTGTTATGCCTCTTTAAACGACGTATGTGAACAAAAAGCATTTTATTAACTTCTGAACTCACATGTCCTCTTTTCTGTCTTTAAAGTATCATGGCAAGGATGGTTAAGTATTCTCTAAACATCACACAGACACAGAATGAAAAAAAAAAAAGAACTAATGTTTGTTTTATGCCCCAAATTAAGAGAAGTCATTTCCAAATCTTAACCTAGGGATATCGGTTCATGACATTTTACCTTCAACAAGAAAATATCTACTTTATAGGTAGAACTGTTAGGGATTAAAGTTTTTGTTGTTTGTTTGTGAATAAAAGAATCTTTATTGATCGAATGATTGATTCCCATAGGTTTATTTTTTATTTTATTTTTTAACATCTTTATTGGAGTATAATTGCTTTACAATAGTTAGTTTCTGCTTTATAACAAGGGATTAAAGTTTTTAAAAAGTTATTTCTTTTTATGAATATTGTGGTTTCCTACTTATTTAAAGAATGAAGACTAAATCTGATTCTATGTTAAAAGTACTTAGTTGCTGACAATAGAATCTGTACAACATTGTTTTTAGAATAGCCCATTCATTCAACATACATATGCATCCTTAGCACAGTGCCTAAAATGTGGTTACTGCATATGTATGTTGAATGAATGAATGGACCTCTCTAAACACAAACGTTGGGAAGACAGGCAAACAACAATTCTAATATAGTGCCACAACCAGTGTATGCAGAGTAACGTGTTAGAAGAGGCAAGGCTATAACTTGCCTTGTCTCTTCTAACATGTTAGAAGATGGAGGGGTCGGGAAAAGTGTGTGAGTGGAGCTGTGATACCTGGGATGAGTCTTGAGATAAACAGATAAGAGGAAAGGAAGTGCGCTCCAGACAAAGTAAATTTTAAATGTAAAGGCACCCTGGCTTGAGCAAGTAGGCAACATGTCAGAAGCACAAGAGCAAATGTGGGGCTTCCCTGGTGGCGCAGTGGTTAAGAATCCATCTGCCATTGCAGGGGACACGGGTTGGAGCCCTGGTCCGGGAAGATCCCACATGCCACAGAGCAACTAAGCCCGTGCACCACAACTACTGAGCCTGCATGCCGCAACTAATGAAGCCCACACACCTAGAGCCCGTGCTCCACAACAAGAGAAGACATCACAATGAGAAGTCCGCGCACCACAACGAAGAGAAGTCCCCGCTCACCACAACTAGAGAAATCCCGCAGGCAGCAATGAAGACCCAATGCAGCCAAAAATAATAAATAAGTTAATAAATTTTTTTAAAAAGCACAGACTCTAAAAAAAAAAAAGCAAATGTGAAGGACGGGCAAAGGTGAGGCTGAAAATGTGGGCAAGATGCAGGTAGTAAAGTGCCCTGTATACTACACTAAGGCATTCAGATTTTGTCCTATAAGGCACCTATACTGACCTCGAGGAATTCGTATTATGTAGCCTCGAGGTTATGAGATTTCTCTAGAGAAACGTTTTATTTTTAATTTGTTAAAAATCTAAATTAAAAAAAAATTTTTGAACAAAAGGATACTCTGGATCACCTGGATGACTACCTTTTAATTGATTACAGTACTGTCACAAGATTTCAGTTCACATGTTTCTGTTTAGGACTGCACTGGCAAACAAGTGGCTTATCATTGGCACAGGTTTAATGAGAGACATGGAGACTTTTACATAAATGATATTTGTCAAGTGAAGGTCAAATGAAATCATGACACAATGAACAAAGGAAGATTTTTACACTGGTTTAAATAAAGAAAAGAGGTGAAGTCACTGAGTAATCTCTCAACACAAGGACAATGCGGACAGGCCTTTCTGTAAGGAATTTATGCCCTGGAGGACAGTGAAGGTTTACTTTTTAGAGCATGATAGGTCCAGCAAAAACAGTCTCATTGTTAACAATAAATAAGCATTCATCAGAATTTATTTGTTTTATAGTTTTGCTTCATTTAATGTACAACCATCTATACCGAACATATTTTAAGTTCACCATAGAGAATCCTAGGTATCTACTTAGGTTTGAGAAATTCTGCTCTTGGTGACGGGGAGCCACTGAAAGATTAAATAGGGAAATGACAGATTTGTGCTTTAGAAAAATCACTCTGGCAGCAGTGTGGAGGGTTGGAATTGAAAAGTATTTAAGTAAGGCAGAAAGGAGGCTACTTAACATAATAATGTGGTAAAATGGTGAGGCCCTAAATTACTGGGGGGGGGATATGAAGAGGAGATGGATAACAGAATCAAAAGCACTTGGTTGAGGGTGACAGAAAAGAGGGCATCTAGGATGACTGTCCCTTGGGTGACTTGGTGGTGAGATACAGACCACTAGGAGACAAACAAGTTGGGGTGAAGGGGAAGGAGAAAAAAAGAGGTGATCAATTCAATTCAGCAATGATTTGAATTTCATTTTCGCCAAAGAAAACCCAGTTATCTTTTCTGGGTTCGTTTTCTCAGTGACAGCTGCATTCATGAATTACCAAATTAACTATTATAGCGCTCTCTAAAAATATACAAAGCACTCCACAGTATGCTGTAAATAAGTCATGAAAAAATCAGCAAAAGCCCAGGCCCTAAAGGAAATTCAGCAGAGTTAAAAAGAGATATGACAAATTTTTCCTAAACACTTAAAACCAATGCACTCACCCAGTATTGTACTTTTTGCTCTGTCAGTCAAATGCAATCACTCCCTAGCCCACGTCTGAACAAGAGGCCACGTGGGAGATGCAGACACCACCCTCAAGGCACTTAAAAGCAAAGCAAGGGCCCTCGTCTGGTGCATGATTACTGAAACCTTAGTGTGGTAGGAATGTCATATCCTCAATGACCCAGCCCTTGAGGATATGACAGGAACCTTGACCCTACAGGCAGGGCTAGTCACAAAGTTATCTTTTACTTAGAGGAATCAACGTGGAGTACCCTAGGCAGTTCAATAACAATGTAAATATTTCATATTTCATTCCCGATAAGGAGGGGAAAAAAAGGCGAGTAAGGACAATGCAGCAATTACCGCAAAACCAGCCTGCGTCTCTGCGGACCACAAAAGGGCGGGCCTCCAGGAAATTAATTCAACTCTAGTTTGGTGGGAATGCCAGCACCTTCACCACTAACTCATAATAACAAAAGCATAGTGTTTACGGACCCAAAAGGTTTAACCGTCCACCTCATCCACAACGTCCAACGCGTGACTGAAGGGAAAGCCGTGACTGAAGGGAAAGCGTACCTTTCTTTAGCACAGGACGCTGCCTTCGGGGGAGAGGGGCGGTAGCACACGACACCGCCACCCTCTCGGCGCCCGGTCAGGGCCTCTCAGAGCAAAAGTCGGGGGCTGAGAGACGTAAGGGTACCGGGGCGGCAAGGGACGCACCCCTGAATGCAGGGCTTGAACAGGTAACAGGGACCAAGAGGCTGCAGCACAGCGCCCCCAGGGTTCTCCCCTGGCGCCGCGCGCTGAGCCGGAAAGGCGCGCCAGCCCTACGGCGCAGCCTCCGCCGCGGCCAGAGGAGGCAAGGCCGGGCGGGGCGGCGGCCGGTTGGAGGCGGGGCCGGGGCAAGCGTTCGCTCCCCGCTGCCTTGTGGGGGTTGTAGTTCTGCACAAAAGTCAAGATCCCTCCGAGGGCACTGAGAACTACATTTCCCAGTGAGGGAACGGCTCCGGCGGACCGCGCGTTACGGTCGTCGCAGTGCCGGCCGCCGGGTCCGGAGTCAGAGAGCGTTTGAGGGGCCAGCCAGGAAGGGAGTTTCTTTTCCTTTCCAATTGCCCGGTCTCGGGCGGCGCCGGCTCTGCCTAACCTTGCCTCACTGCCGTGCGCCCCTGGCCCGGCTCCGGGTGTCAGCTTTTCCTGGGCCCCTCGGGGAGTTGGGGCCTGGAGGTTCGGAGGTAGCAGCCGCTGCCCGGCGCCGGAGTGAGGGGGGCACCCCTCTTGGGCCCTGCCAACTCCACCACCGGCCCGCACCTCCATGGGCCCAAGCCAGAAGCCCAACGTGTGCCGCAGGCTGAGTCGCCGGGCGCTGGGCTTCTTCTCTCGGGACGCGGGCGTGGTGCAGAGGACGAACCTGGGTATCCTGCGGGCGCTGGTGTGCCAGGTGACCGCCCGCCGGCCGGGAGCCGAACCAAGGGCAGCGGGGCGATTGGCGGAGGGTGGGGCTAGGAGGGTGGGAGTCAAGCTTCCGGCAGGGGTGCAGTTTTCACGCAATACAGCCCCGTTTTAAGATCACCCTTGATGGGCAGGGTGATCCAGGCCTTGAACCTGGAGGATTAGTAAATAGCCTTTAATAGAACCGGCACATGCTTTTAGTTTTAACTTTCTTATGTCTTATTGCAGACAGCTCTTTTTTTCTAAAAATTGGTCACCCCACTTAAGCCGAAATGTGAAGGCAGAGTGAGGAAGAATTGAACATAATGTTTTTTTAAGAACGTACATGAAATTATTTTGAAAACTGTAAATGTAACTATCCAACTTAAAATTGGTGCACAGTAGAAACTTAGGAGTTATTTGCTAAATCAAAATTCCTTGTGTCTTTCAGGAAAGTACTAAGTTTAAGAATGTTTGGACAACTCATTCCAAGTCACCTATAGCCTATGAGAGAGGAAGAATATATTTTGACAACTATCGGTGCTGTGTCAGCAGGTATCTTTTTGGTGAAAGTTTTTGCTGTAATTCATTTGACTGTTGCTCTTAACTCTAATTTTTATAGAAACACATGCCTACATTAGTGCTTAGTGAAATAGGAGAATGGAGAAATCGGTCCAAAATAAGGGTAGGGGGTAAAATGCATGTAATTTTAAAATCTTGTTAAATCTAAAGTTTGAGGTTTTATCCTTGTAAACACCAACTTAAAGCAAATTTATATTGCAGGCAAAATGACAGTTTGCTGAGTACAATGTAGTATTTTATTCTGCTTGAAAGATACCAGAGTCAAGAGATCCAGGTACCTACTAATTAGATGATGTTTTAGAGAAGACTTTCTGTGTTTTGTTTTGAAACTACTTGCCTTTGTTTTAGAAGGAAATTTTCAAACTTGCTCAAGTAAAGAATAGCATAGTGAACCCCATATATTCATTACCTGGATTCAAAAAGGATCAAGATTTTGCCATTTGCTTATCTTTTCCCACCCCCTTTTCCTTTATTCCTTTGCTAAATATTTTAAAGCATATTCTAGACATCATGCCATACTTAAGTTTGCTTCTCTAAAAAAATATGGCTATTTTCTTTTTCTTTTTTAAGAAAGAATTCACCATTTTAAAGTGTACGATGCAACGATTTTTACTTCCTTGAAATTCAATGAAAATGAATTTGATGAACCACTGATGGTTCATATAGACATCACTACAGTTAATTTTAGAACATTTTCATTACCTCAAAAAGAAACACTGTACCCTTTAGCTATCACCAGGATACCTTCATCACCCTCAGCCCTATGCACCTGCTAGTCTACTTTCTGTCTCTATAGATTCATCTGTTTTGGACATTTCAAAAAATTGAATCACATAATATGGATTTTTGTGTGTGACTGGCTTCTTAGTAGAGTACCAGTTTATTATAAAAGTTTATAACTCAGGAACAACCAGATGGAAGAGATGCATAGGGCAGTGTATATGGGAAGGAGTGCAGAGCTTCTATGCTCTCTGAGCCTGCCACTCTTCCTGAATATCCATGTGTTCATCAACCCAAAAACACCTCTCCTTTTCTAATATATATATTTAATGCCATACATTTCCCTCTAAGGACTGCTTTTGCTGCATCCCACAAATGTTGATACACTGTATATTCATTTTAAAATTTGAGAGCTTCTTTGATTCTTGTGTTAATTATAAATGTGTCATTTAATCTCCAGATATTTTGAGATTTTCCAGCTATCTTTCTGTTATTGATCTCTAATCTAATTCCACTGTATTCTGAGAGCATATTTTGTATTATTTCTAGTTTTTTTAATTTGTTGAAGTGTACTTTATGGCCCAGAGTGTGGTCTATCTTGGTGAGTGTTTCACGTGGGCTTGAGAAGAATGTGTATTCCCTTGTTGTTGGATGAAGTACTCTATAAAGATGTCAGTTGGACCCAGCTGATTGATGGTACTGTTCAGTTCAACTATATCCTTATGGACTCTGCTTGTTGGATCTGTCAGTTACTGATAGAGGTTGTTTTGAAGTCTCTTAACTATATTAGTGGATTTGTCTATTTCTCCTTGTGTTCTATAAGTTTTTGTCTCACATATTTTGACATTCTGTTGTTAGATGCATACACATTAATGCCACTCTTTATCCCTGATAATTTTCCTTGTCAAAGTCTGCTGTGTCTGAAATTAATATGGCTACTCCAGCTTTCTTTGTCTTTTATTCTTTTTCTGCCTTCTCTGATTTTAACTGAGCATCCTATATGATTACATTTTCTCTACACTTTAACATATCAATTATATTTCTTTTTTAAACTTTTTAGTGGTTGCCTTGGAACTTGCAGTATACATTTACAACTAATCTAAGTCACTTTCAAGTCACTTTCTCCTACTCTCTTCATGAGTAGTGCAGCTACCTTATAACAGAGTGTTTCTAATTCCTCCCTCCTGTCTTTTATAATATTACTGTCATACATTTTACTTATCCATAAGCTATATTCATTGAATACCTTGTTGCTGAATACATTATTATAAACATATAAATTGTTTAACTTAATTGTTAAATCAATTAAGTATAAGAAAAACAATGGATTTTATTTTATCTTTATTTATTCCTTCTTTAACATTCTTCTTTTCTTTATGTAGATCTGAGTTTCTGACCTATATCATTTTTCTTCTCTCTGGAGAACTTCTTTGAGTTCTTAAGGCAGAACTTTCTTATAAGGCAGGTTCACTGACAACACATTCCCTCAATTTTTGTTTGTCTGAAAAAGTCTTATTTCTCCTCAACTTTTTAAGGATAACCTCTCAGGATACAGAATTCTAGGTTGGTGGGAGTTTGTTTTGTTTCATCACTTTAAATATTTCACTCCACTCTCTACTTGCTTGCATGGTTTCTGAAGAGAAGTCCAGTGTAATTCTTAACCTGTTCATCTGTAGGTAAGGTGATTTTTTTTCCCTCTACCGTCTTTCAAGATGTTCTCTCTGTTTTTGATTTTCTACAGTTGGAATATGGTATGCCTAGGTATAGATTTTTTGGTATTTATCATGCTTGGTGTTCTGTAAGCTTCCTATGGATGTGGTTTGGTGTCTGTCATTAATTTTGGAAAATTTTCAGCCATTATTATTTCAGTATTTCTTCTGTTTTGTTCTCTTTCTTCTTCTGGTATTCCCATTATGTGTACATTACACATTTTCCAATTTCCCACAGTTCTTAGATGTTCTGTTCTGCTTTTTTCATTCTTTTTTCTTTCTAGTTTGGGAAGTTTCTGTTGACATATGTTCAAGATCACTGATTCTTTCCTCAACTGTGTCCAGTCTCCTGATAAGCCCATCAAAGACATTCTTCATTTGTATTATGGTGGTTTTGATTTCTAGCATTTCCTTTTGATTTTTCTTAGGATTTTTTTCTCTGTGATTAATTACCCATCTGTCCCTCCATGTCTCCACTTTTTCCATTAGAGTCCTTAGCATATTAATCATATTTATTTTAAGTTCCCAATCTGATAATTCCGAAACCTCCACCATAACTTGTCTGGTCCTCACACTTGCTTTGTCTCTTTAAACTTCGTATTTTGCATTTTAGCATGCCTTGCAATTTTTTGTTGAAAGTTGTACATGATGTATTGGGTAAAAGGAATTGTAGTAAATAGGTCTGTAGAGTGAGATTAATATTTATCTGGCTAGGAGTTAGGCTGTGTTTGTTGTTTGCTGTCGCTGTAGGTGTCAGAGCCTAAAATTTTCTCTGGTGTTCTTGTTTTTGTCTCCCCAGTACTGACTCCAGCGGCTTGCTCCTGGGTTTTTGCTTCTAGTAAGCTGTGATTCTTGGTATCCACCTCTCTCTCCAGTTTTGGGGGCAGCAATTTGCCCTCTGACCTCAATTATCTGATGTAACTAATAAGAGTTGTTGATTTTCAGTTTGCTTAGCTATTTTCTTGTTGTGAGGACATGACTGATGGACCAGAAACCAGAAGTTAGAGACAATGGTTTTTTAGGTAGTGTTTGAGATTTGTTCTGACCCTGGAGGGCTCCTCCCAGCAATCTTTTTCTGGTTCTCTCCAACAAATTAGCCAGCCTACAGTTTAGCCTGTATGGCCAGTGAATCTACAGATCTCTACTCATTTGCCTTTCATCACAGCCTCCACTGGTTGTGAGAGTGTTCTTAGGCTAGAACTTCTCACTCTGTTACAAATGAAGTCAGTTTCTCTGGGAAGAGACTTGGAGCTATCTGCTTTATGGCCTGCTTCTCCGCCAGGCAAAATCTTCAAGCCAAGGCTCTCAAGCTGGTGGGGGGAGAGGGTCAGTGGCACTTTTGCCTCTGAATGACTCCCCTACTCTAGCTGAGCACATGGGGTTGGGGCAGACATTAGCCTCGGATTTTCTTGCCACTCTCAATGTGGAACCACTGCTTTATGAGGTGGGATAAGGGTAATCAGAGCTCCAGTATTCTTAGGCATGGCAGGCCCAAGGTGGAGCCTCCGTCCCATGAGTAGGGGCTAGGCAGAAGGGAGTCCCACCTCTTGACTGCACTAACCTAGGACCCAGGCTCAGCAACGAGGAGGTGGAGGCTGGATGGAAAATGCTGTCTTTCTACGCTTTGAGGGAAGGTAACCCTCTAGGAGCCGGAGGTTGAGGGAGCCCTGTGCTCTTGGCTGTACCAGTCTGGAGTAGAGTTTTCATCTTGCTGAGCTAAGAATGGTGGAGAGGGAGCACATATTATTTCAAACACCATAGACTCTTACTGTTCTTACTGAGTTCTAGTAGATTTTTTTGAGTAAATGTTTTTTCATTTGTTATATGCCTCTAGGACCACTTCCAGAGACTTTAATTAGTTGTCCTTTTATAATTCTCACCATTTTCCTGGGGAGCATGTCCATAGAGCTCCTCATACTCTCATGCTAGAAGTGGAAATCTGGACATCTTCTTATATCATAATGTCATTATCATGCCCAGCAAAATTAACAGTAATTCTTTGGTATCATTTAATGCCCGTATTGTAACTTTTCCAATTTAGAGATAGCTGCTTTAATTGAAAATTTTTAAAAAATCAGAGTAAGTGGCATTGATTGGTGATCCAATGGTAAATACCATTGGAGTTCTTTAATATTCCATTCAGGGGTGTTTTACCCATAGGTTAGAATCATATATGAGGTTGCTTTCATTCCTGTGAAATTCTGTTTGGTTTAAACCTTTGAGTCAGTGAGAGTACATCAAAATTGAATAAAATTGTCACCCTAAAAATTTTTTCTAATTAGTAGTTTAATTTTAAAGTTCATGAGTTTAAAAAAATGAAAACATCTATGTACACCTCTTAGTAGTAATCAGGGAAGTATATATTAAAGGTAAGAGACTATTTTTCATATCATAAATATAGTGTTCAATATTGGCAGAAGTATAAGCTTATTCAACCTTTCTGAAACACAACTTGGGAGTAAAAAAAAAAAAGCCTTAAAGGGTATTTCCTTTATTATCTACTAATTTGCATCGCAAATAAAGGAACTCTTATCTAATTAATTTTCATTTTATGATGTTGGAATAACAGTTTATGAATGTGGAATTCAACAGAGATATTCATATTAAATGTTAAAGGATAAAGAAAGAATTCAGTATGCTCCAATTTTGGAAAGTGATCAGCAGGTGGGTATGTGTATATAAAGAAAAGCTAGAGGGAAATGAACCAAGATATTAATACTGAGCCAAAATGTTAATATTAGGTAGTTTTGTACTATTATAATTTATTTTAATTTATTATATATTTTAGATTTTTTTCTATGAATGTGTATTATGAATTTTGTGATCAGAAAAAAAAATGTTAACATTTAATCAAGAAGAGGAAAGCAAAGTAGCAAGTTGTATTTTTGGTATTCCAAATCTCTGAATTAAAAAAAAAAACAAAACCCTCAAATCTGAGCAAACACTACCTCATTTATGAAGAAGAATAATATTTTTTTTCCCCCAGCGTTGCATCAGAGCCAAGAAAACTTTATGAAATGCCAAAATGTTCCAAATCAGAAAAAATAGAGGATGCTTTATTATGGGAATGCCCAGTGGTAAGATTTGTTTTTAGAGCACTTATTTCTAAAGCATTGTTAGCCTAGAAGAAAGATTATTGTTAATATACTGCATAAAGAAATAAAACTTAGGTATCATAGTGATTCTTAAACTTTGAAAGGAATCAAGAAGGGAGCATATCTTTTGATTATCATTTTTCCTCACGAAGTAATTCCTGTCCTAAAAAATTACATATTAATACTATGAATATATTTTTAACTTTTAATACCATTTGTAAATCTTGAAAACTAGAAAAAGTTATGCACTGATTAAAAGTTTTATAAGCAATATAAGCTAGTTTATAGTTATTCTTAGCGTTTAAGAGATTATTCTACTTAATATATTGAGACAATAAAATATTTATTTAGGGCAACAGTTACGTGACGTGACTCTTTTTTTTTTTTGCGGTATGCGGGCCTCTCACTGTTGTGGCCTCTCCCTTTGCAGAGCACAGGCTCCGGACGTGCAGGCTCAGCGACCATGGCTCACGGGCCCAGCCGCTCCGCGGCATGTGGGATCTTCCCGGACTGGGGCACGAACCCATGTCCCTTGCATCGGCAGGCGGACTCTCAACCACTGTGCCACCAGGGAAGCCCATGTGACCCTTTGAAAGTGGATTCTTATGGGTTTCCTCTATGAATCTTTTTAGGAAAATAATAAGATAAAAATAAAAATAATAAAATAATAGATAAGCTCATTCCATCAGATCAGCATTGCCCCAGTGTGTATTTTTTCAGAACGCCATTTTCATAAGATGTTAACATCTTATAATTGCTAGAGGAGTTGGGAGAATTAGGTTGTTTAAAGGGTTAAACAAATTTATTTATAGAATTACTTCTCAGAGCCTTTAATACTGTTAATACTTACAATAATACTACTGTTCGTGGTGATTGTCAAACCGTTTTCCCAGCTTTTTTGATCATAGAACTTCCTATTTTGAGATATATTTTTAAATATTAATTTTCCATAGGATCAGTGTTCTAAGAAACACTTAAGAAGTGGTGCAACACATATATACAATGAAATATTACTCAGCCATAAAAAGAAACGAAATTGAGTTATTTGTAGTGAGGTAGATGGACCTAGAGACTGTCATACAGGGTGAAGTAAATCAGAAAGAGAAAAACAAATACCATATGCTAACACATATATATGGAATCTTAAAAAAAAAAAAGGTTCTCATGAACCTAGGGGCAGGACAGGAATAAAGACACAGACATAGAGAATGGACTTGACACGGGGAGGGGGAAGGGTAAGCTGGACGAAGTGAGAGAGTGGCATGGACATATATACACTACCAAATGTAAAATAGCTAGCTAGTGGGAAGCAGCCACATAGCACAGGGAGATCAGCTCGGTGCTTTGTGTCCACCTAGAGGGGTGGGGAGGGAGACGCAAGAGGGAGGAGATATGGGGATATATGTATACTTATAGCTAATTCACTTGGTTATACAGCAGCAACTAACATACCATTGTAAAGCAATTATACTGCAATAAAGATGTTTAAAAAAAAAAAAGTACTGCAACAGGGGCTCCCCTGGTGGTCCAGTGGTTAAGACTCCTCGCTTCTACTGCAGGGGGCATGGGTTCGACCCCTGGTCAGGGAACTAAGATACCACATGATGTGTGGTGTGGCCAGGAAAAAAAAGAAAGAAAGAAAAAAAGTACTACAACAAACTAATCAGGTGTCTGAATCTGGCTGTTTGTTTTTTAGGAAAAATAGAATATGTGACCAAAAATCATGTTTAAAGGTTAAGAGACTATGCTTTGCATTTATTATTAAAATTCCTTTTTTTTTTAAACACTTGTTTTTACATAAAATTGTAGTTTTCTAGGGCTGCTGCTTTCTTTTTCCCTGGACAGTTACTTTCTTTTCATAGAAGTCTCCTTTTTAAAAATCAGGAAGCTTTAAATCTACGTTCTCTTCCCCAACTCCTTATTGAAAGTTAAAAATAACTATTGTGTCCCCACATCTAAAGCCTTTTAGTCCAGTCTCATTGGTGAGGGGAAGAGGATGACAGATTTCCTAACTGAGAAAAATTTTGAAGACACCAGTGCAGAACACCAAAAATTTAGAGCAATCCTGCAAAAATAAAGTTTCTAGTAACCAAATTCCTAATCTCAATCCTCTTTAAACATTTCATTCTTATTTGAAGTGGAGCAAGATTTTCCACTAAGAAAAACTACAAAGCATATTGTATTAACATACTGACGTGAAACTACATTTAAACTAGCACCCTTCTTCTCTGAGATAATGTGTGAAATACAACTTTTAGTTTAGGAAAATAGTTTGAACCTATTATGTATGCTACTTAATCCTTGTTTTTTTAAGTAGGCAAGGTATAAATGGTACATTTTTAAAAACTTTAAAAACTCCATGAGGTGATCCTTATGTAAGACACCAAAGAATAAAAATATTTACATCATTGCCTGTGATTTTAGTGTAAGACTTCAGTAGCTAATAAGCTTAAACACACACACACACACACCCCCAAGAAACAAACAAAAAAACCTTGTTTCTTTCCCTAACATTTGAAAGGGGAGACAAACCTTAGGAGTATAAATAAAATAACTACACTTACATTCTTTTCTATTCACTCTTCAGCCCAAGCAATATAAGAGTAATTTCAACTTCCTTATTCTTAACTTTCCCCATAGAACATCCTTTTTATTCTATAAATCAAAGTAGAACCCTTGGCTTCGCTTTCTCTTTCTGCCTTAGTCTTCCACCTTATGGCAACTCCTCAGTGGCAGGTACGCCCAAGCAGCTGTCCTCTCCCTTTGTTGGGGGTAATCCATTGGAGACAGAGGTTCTCTTTAAAATTAGGTCTGACTCTTTTCTTTGGCTGCCTTGATTCTGGATTTTAGCTTTTCATTTGAGGTTAGAGTAGAGCCACAATGACTAATGGCATAATTTGCTCTTTTGCCATTTTAACTTTTATCAAAAGGAAAACAAGTCTTGGAATAAAGAAACATCTGTTCTAGCAGATGACTCTTAATTGCTTATGGTATTATATACATGGTTTTAAGAACTGTTATTGGGGCTTCCCTGGTGGCACAGTGGTTGAGAGTCCGCCTGCCGATGCAGGGGACATGGGTTCGTGGCCTGGTCCGGGAAGATCCCACATGCTGCGGAGCGGCTAGGCCCGTGAGCCATGGCCGCTGAGCCTGCGCGTCCGGAGCCTGTGCTCCACAACGGGAGAGGCCACAGCAGGGAGAGGCCACAGCAGTGAGAGGCCCGCGTACCGCAAAAAAAAAAAAGAACTCTTATTGTTGCTATTGTTATCACAGCAGCATCAGTAGTACTCCTATTACTGCTGTTATTATGATAATGATTGGCTAACATTTGTTGAATACTTAATGATTAATAATAAGTAATCAGTTATTTCAGGTACTGTTGAAGCACTCCATGTGAACAAACTCACTTAATAAATTAATGATGAAAATAATTATTCATGATTTTAATCTTTCCTTGTCTTAATTCTTTATTTGTGCATTAATAGTTCTTTTTTAATTTACTTATTTGACTACTTCTTTAAGTGTTTAGCTGTTTTCTTTGGATATGGATTACTGCAGATTGTTTATGACCGTGGAGTTTCAGTTTTATACCTCATTTTTTTTTAAGGGAGAAATGCTTCCCAATACATCAGATTATAAATCCTCACTCATAGCACTGACTGCTCATAATTGGCTACTTCGTATATCAGCAACTACAGGAAAAGTCCTTGAGAAAATATATCTTGCTTCATATTGCAAATTCAGGTATTAAGTGTGACTTTGTTATTTAAAATTTTATTATGAAAAATTGAGACTTGTGGCCTGGGATATTTCAAGATTTTTTTTTTAAAGTTTTCCATTGTAAACATAGATCTCAGTTTAAAAACCTATTCTATTTTTCTCTCCTCATGACTACTTTTGAAGATCTGAGGATGGAGACCCTTTATCATTTATCTTTGTATTCCTCATAAGTAACTAACCTCTAGTAGTTGGCAGATACCCTTTCTTAAAAAAATTTACTTTTTACAAATAGTATTCTATATGTAGAATGTATTTTATGGTAGATTTTTCTGAAGGCTAGTCTGTTGCAGTTAAATTACCTACGTAATATAATCTAAGAACTGTTAATTTTTAACTAGTAATTTTATAAATTAGATATAAATTTTTGGAATGAATATGTGCATGCAAAATGTGAATGTAACATTTTCAATGCTTTTTGTAACTTCCATTTTAAATCAGGAATGGTTTTTTGTTTTCTAAGTTTTGAATACTGACAGATCAAATATAATTTTTATTCACTGAGACTCTAGAAGGATTAAAATTATATATATATTTAAAAATAGGAATAAATACGTATAAGGATCCAAGGGAATTCTTTTAGTTAGTTACTTGTTTTTAAAATAAACTGCTTTGATTTTATAATTTAAGTAACTGAAAAACTGTTCACTTTTAAAATATCTATTATATTTTTATTTTAAGTATAAGGAAATTGACACAAATGAATAAATTTCTTTTTATTCTTTTAAAAGATACTTGAGCTGGGACACTCCTCAAGAAGTCATTGCAGTCAAGTCAGCTCAGAGCAAAGGCTCAGCATTGGCCCAGCAGGTAGACGTCTTTAAACATTCAATAAAATAAAGAATTTGTTTCCAGAGGAATTTGTCTGAAAATTTGTTATGAAAGAACTAATTATCTTTGATTTCTGAAGCATGCTATAAAAGTTGTTTACCACAAATTTAGGCAATTCCCGTCAAGCCACTGTGGGGAAATACCACAGATTATTTTATATTCTATAACGGAAAGGAATTTGAACCTTGTTCTTCAGAGTAAAGGAGCTGTCTTCTTCAAGCAGAGAAATCACTCGAGTTTTAATTGTTGATACTTTTTTCTATTTCTCTTTTCTCATGTTAGTGTAATACTGTTTTGTAATGCTAAATGATATGACCATGATAACTCTGTGTCTTTTGATTAGGCCCTTGATTATTAGAATTCCAATTCACAATATAAATTATGTTGTATAATAATATAATACAATATATTAATTTATATTATAATCTATTATATAGTATATAAATATATTTTGTTATACAGTATATAAAGTATGTTTTTGTAAAATATATTTTGTTGTTAAGAAACGTTTACTGTTATGCTTACTTTTATAGATTTTTGTGTATATGCAGTTTGTAGTGTCTGAAGGGCTAAAAGCTTAGTGGACATATTTTGAACATGCAGGCCTTCCTGTTTAAGTAACTTTGCAATATAGATAGAGGAATGTTTTTAATTCATGAAAACAGTGTTTTTATTTTTTTAATTAAAAAACTTTTTATAGAAGTATAGTTGATGTATGATATATGTTATAGATGTACAATATAGTGGTTCATGATTTGTAAAGGTTATACTCCATTTATAGTTCTTATAACATATTGGCTTTATTCCCCATGTTGTACAATATATCCTTGTAGTTTGTCTTATACATAATAGTTTGTACCTCGTAATCCCCTACCCCTATATTGCCCCTCCCCCACTTCCCTTTCCCCACTGGTAACCACTAGGAAAACAGCAGTTTTAAAATACTCTTGAGAGCTGCCTATGATTTTAGTCTTTCCTTTTAGGCAGGCATTCAACAACCTGTTTTGCTGTACCTTGCAGTGTTCCATGTGCTACCTTTTTCACTCATAGGGATTTTGGAGATCAACAAAAAGGTAGGAACTCATTTCTGATTTAATTGTAATACTAATTTTTTGACAGTAAGGTGTAATATCATTTTTTAATTATTTGTTTATTAGGTGTTTGGATTGGAAATGTTCCCTTGACTGTACAAAGCTTGCTGATTTAGTTTATTTCATATCAAAATACACGAGAACATTTGATGTGGGAAGAGAGTCTAATAGTCCCTTCATCTTTCTACATGTTTATTTATTTAGTTAGTTATCCTTGGCTGCTTTGGGTCTTCGTCACTGCGCATGGGCTTTCTCTAGTTGTGTTGGGGGCTACTCTTCATTGCAGTGTGTGGGCTTCCCATTGCGGTGGCTTCTCTTGTTGTGGAGCACGGGCCTAGGCACGTGGGCTTCAGTAGTTGTGGCACATGGGCTCAGTTGTTTTGGCGTGCGGACTCTAGAGCATAGGCTCAGTAGCTGTGGCGCATGGGCTTAGTTGCTTCACGGCATGTGGGATCTTCCCGGACCAAGGATCGAACCTATGTCCGCCGCATTGGCAGGAGGATTCTTAACCACTGCGCCACCAAGGAAGTCCCTTTCTGCATGTTTTTATGCTTCTCAAGTGGATAGTGTTGAGTACCAGTCATTAATATACCACTGTTCTATAAAATTATGAAATGAGTAAAATATTTTTTTCATTGGGAATATTCCAAAGCTTGTTAAAAATGATCATAAAGAAAGGTAAAAACCTGCAACAAAGTGCCTCATTTTAATTGCAAAGTATAGATCTAAAACTTGTTTTATGGTATATAAACAAGTCTTATAATTAAATATGTAAGTTCTTCAACTCATTCAGTGTTGGGTTTTGTTTTTATTTTTTGCGGTACACGGGCCTCTCACTGTTGTGGCCTCTCCCATTGCGGAGCACAGGCTCCAGACGTGCAGGCTCAGCGGCCACGGCTCACGGGCCTAGCCGCTCCGTGGCATGTGGGATCTTCATGGACCGGGGCACGAACCCATGTCCCCTGCATCGGCAGGCAGACTCTCAACCACTGCGCCACCAGGGAAGCCCAGTGTTGGGTTTTATTGTTGTTGCCATTGTTCTTGATTTGTGGGGTGGTTATTTGGGAAGAAAGAAAGGACATATTTCCTCTGAGTAAAAGAATCAATAGTTAGCTAGTTTCCTTTAAAAAAATTGTTACTTAGTTTGGGTGAATAGTTATTTATTGGTCTCTTCTACTAGTCTTTAATTAAGCACCTGAAGCATTATTGAGGTCAGGTCTTGAGGGTCCACTAATACTTATAAGCAAACAAGATAAATGTATTTTAAAATTTTTATATAAGCATAATATACTAAACTGCATAAAGACTAAAGAATTAATTATTTATTAATTGTTCATTTTGTATCAGGCACTTTGAATATTTTACGACATACAATAATAGTGTAACATATAAAGTATTTAACTAGGAGGTTAAGCAGCTACCAAAATCCTAAAAGTAGTAAATGGAGAAACTGGAATTTGAACTTATATTTGACTCCAGAGTTTAAACCAAATTTTAAAATAAGAGTGGCTACTTTATTATAGCACTCATCATTTGAAAATACATTTGAATTAAACAAATCCTCCTTTCAAATTGGGGAATGAGGATCAGGGAATAAAAAGTCATAGGCTAGTCAAGAGCAAAACAAACCATGATTATCCTTTTAAGAGATGACAAAAAACACAGCTCATAAGTGTAATTGTTCTCTTTGTGCTTGTGGATTAAGTAATTGTGTATACTTATTACAGTCTACAATAGGAGTGAACACTTAGCAAAGTCATAAATTATTTCTATTTATTCTTACATGTTTGAGATAATCATTTGAGGGACTTGATTTTGATTACAGTTATTTGAAATTGATGTATATCTTTCACTTACCATGCATAATAAGACTACCTACGGGCCAGGCTCAGAATGTACTTTAAGCTGTTTGTTGGGGTAGTAAATCTTTACTAAATGATTTGTCTTGAGTAGAAACAGAAACAGATTTTCACTGAATTTCTACTTGTTCTTTCTTTTTTATTTATTCACTTTTGGCTGCATTGAGTCTTTGTTGCTGCATGCAGGCTTTCTCTAGTTGTGGCGAGCGGGGGTACTTGTTCTTTCATTGCTATGAATATTTGTTTATGTTAGTTGGCTTTTGTTAAATATTAAAACAGGCACAGAATCAAGTTCTTTTTAGAGCTCTGTGGAGCATCATGACAGGATCCAGTGCATAGAACAGAGACAGAAAGGGAACAATGAGCCAAAGCTTCTTAAGGTCAGCTAGGCTAAATATTTCTGGATGTATTTGGTTTTTAACATGTTCGGTTTTAACAGTATTAGATATTTAAAGAACAAGGTAATGTAATGATAAAATTCTCGAGTAGGCTATTTTTTATTAGAATTACTTTCTTAGACCCAATCTTTTCACCTCCAGCTAAAAAATGTCCCTTTATAAATAACATTTTATGAAGAATAGGTCCCTGTATTTATTCTGCCGTGCATATTCTGCATGGTAGAATTAAATGGACTCAGTTTACACCTATGTCCATGAGGAAGAGGATTTGTTATTAAAAGATATTGACAAGACTGTGAAGCAAATGTATGCTGCTGCATCATTTTGAGGGGTATGTCTTACACTCGCATTAGTGCTTCAGTTTGAGACCCCAGTGGCTTACCACTCTGCCCTAATAACACCTTAGCTTCCAGTTTCTAAATTCTAATTAAGTTATAATGTTAGGCAGCAGTGTTGTATTGGTGGCCTGAATATTAAACAGATGCACAAACCACTGTGAAACCCAGAGGATTGGCCTTCTGGTCTTTTCTCAGGTGATATCTACCTTTCCCCTCAGATTTTCGGGAGCGTAACAGATGCCACCTTGTCTCATGGAATACTGATTGTGATGTACAGCTCGGGACTGGTCAGACTTTATAGCTTCCAAGCCATCACTGAACAGGTAGAGAAAACTGAAATTTGCCATATTGAAATTAACTTGAGATTTGGACTGAGGTATGAATTTTTTTTTTGAATTTTATTTTATTTATTTTTTTATACAGCAGGTTCTTATTAGTTATCCATTTAATACATATTAGTGTATTCATGTCAATCCCAATCTCCCAGTTCATCACACCACCACCCCCACCCCCCTCGCCACTTTCCCCCTTGGTAGGACTGAGGTATGAATTTTTTAATGAGATGTTTTTAAAGTAAGGCACTGTGTAGATTTCAACTCTACAAAACTGTACAAATGCAGAAAGACAAAGTAGCCTTTAAAAGAGGGGTGGGAAGATAAACAGAAAGGCCCTTGAATAAATAAAGACATTTCCTCTGTCATATACATGTGAATTTGATTTTTTTCTCTCTCCAGACAGCAAATAAGTAGGTGCTAAAGCCACCATTTTTGTTTTGTTTTGTTTTTAGTTCATGCAACAGAAACTTGACTTAGGGTGTGCATGCAGATGGGGTGGGACTACTGGAACTGTAGGAGAGGCTCCTTTTGGCATTCCTTGTAATATTAAAATCACAGGTATGGCTACTATATAGTACTTTCTTCACCTTAAAAATTAAGTGGTCATATTAATAGTTATTAATTGTAATCATCCAAATGTTTTTTGCATGATTTAATTATAAATTAATTCATTTTATTCCTATGCAGAGTATTCTTTGCTTTCGAATAGGCATTCACAAAAATCTGTTATTCATTTAGATAAAGGCCTGGGGATGCTGGACCTTGCTTAGCCAGAGATCTGTTGCCTTTGGCAAGTTACTTTTACCTTTCTGGTCGTGATTTCCTTATCTGCAGAATAATAAGTTGCAGCAAATGATACCATCTTAGTTCCTTTATAACTTAAAATTTTACAATTCTGTGAAATTTACCCAACTTAAAGATCAACAAAGCACAAAAAAATTATACATAATTTTATAAATATAATAAAAATGTTCTATATTTAATTAGCTTATCAAATTCAGCAGTTTATTAAAAGGAAATGAACTGCTACTCAAATTGAGCAATGTGTGTTAGATAAACCATGACTGACCAGAGTTCATCTCAGCAATACAAGAATTATTTAATGCAGACAGATGTAAAACTGATATGAATAAATTTAAAAAGATAATATATTTTGTTATCCTAATATTTGTTTATCTTTAGTCTTGGTTCATTAAGAATCATTCTTGGGACTTCCCTGGTGGCACAGTGGTTAAGACTCTAGGCTCCCAATGCAGGGGGCCCAGGTTTGATCCCTGGTCAGGGAACTAGATCCCACATGCATGATGTAACTAAGAGTTTGCATGCCACAACTAAGGAGCCCGCCTGCTGCAATTAAGACCTGGGGCAACCAAATAAATTTAAATAAATAAATATTTTTTAAAAAAAAGAATCATTCTTTGTCATATTGAGGACATTTCCTTTTACTTCTAACCAATAAACATCACATATTTAGGTGCAACTCCAAAGGTTTTTCTAACATGGGTCAAAATAAGACAGTAATTTTTTTCTATTATTACTATTTAACATTACATCATCAACAGATCAAGAAACAAATGAAAGATTTAATTGTGAGAAAGGAGATGTTCTTTTTTTTTTTTTTTTTTTTTTTTTTTTGCGATACGCGGGCCTCTCACTGTTGTGGCCTCTTCCGCTGCGGAGCACAGGCTCCGGACGCGCAGGTTCAGCGGCCATGGCCCATGGTCCCAGCCGCTCCGCGGCATGTGGGATCCCCCCAGACCGGGGCACGAACCCGTTTCCCCTGCATCGACAGGCAGGCTCTCAACCTTTGCGCCACCAGGGAAGCCCGGAGATGTTCTTTTTATTAGTAAATGACAGACTATAAAAACAGAGTCCAGTATAGCCATTATTCAAGAAACTCAAAATAAATATTCTAAAAATTACTCGGGGTTTTAGATGTCTTGGACAAGCTGAATTAGGCAGTTCTGTGATAACTCAGCCTCAGCAATACCTCCTATATTTGATACAAATATGCTAGCAGGAATCTATTAAGAATTTTAAAACTACAGGCTCCAGTAGTAACTACAATGTATTATTTTGACGCGAGTTTCCCCAAATGGTACATTGTTCTCATTGAAATGCAGATAGTAAGCAAATAAAGCAAAGAACAGGGTGATAAAGAAAGCTCATAGAGCCTTTGATTGTGCTGTGATTTTGGTCCCTGTTTGTAGAGAGAAGACTAGATTTGGGATCACAGTCTTGGTCTGCTACTAGTAAGAGTGAAATTCCACTACTAACTGATGGTTATGATAGTGAGCAAATTACTTAACCTCTCTGGGCCTCACTTTTATCAACTTTAAAATAATAACATTTGAAAATATCTGTGAAATCACATGCCATTGTAAAACAATACAGCGATTGTTGGACATTTAGCTTAGAAAAGTAACATACTATGTTGGAAACTTTGAGTATTTTTTCAGACTATATTGACTGAAATCCTATTCATTTCTACAGATTTGTTTTTCAGGATCATTAAGCTCTGTACAAAAGAATATTCCTTTTAACTGTAAATAACTTTTTTTAAAAAATGCAAAGCAATTCATTTTCATTACAGAAGAATTAGGAAATAATGATAAACAAAATAGAGAAAGTTTAAAATACTCATAGTCCTCCTGCATGGAATTTACTGTTATCACCTCAGTGTGTTTTTTTGGTAATCTTGTAATGTATATATGTCTGAAACCAAAAAAGAATCATACTGTGAATACTCCTTCATAACTTGCTTTTTAAAAAATTAATTAATTAAATAAAATAATGGCAATTCCCTGGTGGTCCAGTGGTTAGGACTCCGTTCTTCCACTGCTGGGGGCCCAGGTTCTATCCCTGGTCAGGGAACTAAAATCCCACAAGCCACACAGTGCAGCCAAAAACAGAGAAAAGAAAAGAAATAATAAAATTATTAAAATAAAATAATTTAAAAAAACAACTCAAAGTATAATTTACATGCACTTAAATGCCCTCATTTTAACTGTACAATTTGAGTTTTGCCAAATGTTTATATCCATGAAACCACTACTACAATCAAGATTTAAAATCTTTTCATCACTCCAAAATGTTCCCCTGTGCCCTTTCCAGTCAATTCCCTCCCCATCCCCAGCCTTAGGCAACCAATGAACCTGCTTTCTTTCACTCTAGTTTTCTAGAGTTTCATATAAATGGAAGCATATGATATGTACTTTTTTGTCTGGCTTCTTTCACTCACCATATTATTTTTGAGATTCATTGCATGTTATTGCATATATCTGTAGCCTAACCCACTTTTAAATGTTAATATATTACAAATATTAATTTCCATCTAGATTATTTAATAGATGGTCTTATGAAAACAAAGAGTTCTATCTTACTCTTTACATCAAAAGAAATAATAGATGGATCAAAGATTTAAAGTTCTATAAGAAAACTTAGAGAATCTTTTTATCTCAGAGTTGAGAAGAGCTTTCTGACGCAAACGCAGAGCCATTAAAGAAGGGATTGATAAATTTGGCTACATAAAAATAAAGTGCTGCAAGGTAAAAAACAAAAACAAAAGCACACACATAAACCAACTCAAAAATCAGACAACGAACAGGGGAAATATTTGCAACATACACTGTAAAGGGGTAATTTCCTCCTTATATATGAGTTCTACAGACTAGTAAGAAGAAGTGACTACAACAACAACAACAACAAAATGAGCAAAGGATATTGTTCAGAAGAAGAGGAAATATAAATGACTTTTAATTTGGGGAGGACAAAGCCCAACGTCACTGATAAGAGAAGCGCAAGTTAACACTATCATAAGATACTTCTTTTCAGATTCTCAAATATCAAAAAGTTAGGTAACAGCGTTGGTGAGAGTATAGAAGAGGCACTTTCATTTATTATTGGAGTCCCTTGGGGAGGACAATTTGTCAGTATGTTTCAAAATTTTAAATGCATATGTTCCTTGAGCAATTCCATTTTTAGGAATTTATCCCAGATACATTCACATGTGTACAAAATGACAAATGTACAGTTACAACATTGTTTCTAACAGCAAAAGATTGGAAACAATGTATATTGATACATTGATAGGTGACATTAGTATTCTTTGATTGTTTGGCTATGTCATAAACTTAATTGTTAAAAAGAAACAGGAATTCTTTTTGCACTGGTATAGAGAAGTTTCCAATATATATTAGTAAGTAAAAAAAGGAGTGCAAAACTATGTATATAAAAAACCTCATTTGTGTTAAGTATTCATATGCATATATTAAAAGTATAGATATATGAGTATATGCCTTTAGGATTGCTTGAAATATCTGGAAGGGCACACAGAAAACTGATAAATAGTAGTTATCTTTGAGGGATACAGATGGAAGGGAAACTTAGTTTTCATTATATTTCTTCTGATGCTTTTTGAATGCAGTACTTATATTACCTTTGCCAAAGAGTGGTCCTGTGTATATATGTGCACACGCTAAGCTCCTCAAGGTTTTAAGATCTCGACTTATGTACCTTAAACGCATGAACTGTAAATTTATTTAACCAGTTTACAATGGACATTTAGGTTGTTTTTAATTTTCTGTGATTATAAATAGTATAAGAATGTTCCTGTAATTATTAATGATCCTAAAATTTCCTCATCACAAGACATGGAATCAGCCATTCTCTGAGAACTCCTAGGCCCTTTCAATTGAGAATAGTATTAGAGATCAAAATTTGGGCTCTTGGGGCTAATGGGGACCCACCAGGATTGTGGTGAGCAGAGTCATGCTGTGCTTTTGGGCTATTTTTAGCAACTGCTGGGAAAAGTATTTCTTTTTAAATACATCTTTTTGCATTGATTTTTTTTTTCCTATTTTGAATTCCTATCTTATATTCTCTACAACATACCTACTTAAATTTTTAACCCCAAATTCAAACTCTAATTGTATTTTTTTCTCTTTATAATTCTTCTTTTCCTCATCCACCATCATTTGGTAGCCACCATATTATCACACATGATGTTTATGTACCTTTCACAATTTACTGACTGATGTCCTTTGCCCATTTTTCTATTGGGGTGTCCATCATTTTCTTATTACTTAAAAAAGATTTCTTTATATATTAAGAATATTACCCTTCTCTTAAAAGGTTTTTAAAAAAAGGTACTTTAAATATAGTTGATATGTTTATACTTATCTTTTCTTTCTCCTCAAGATTGTCAGTTTGTAAACTCACTTTTCATTATTTGTTGTTTTCCTTTGTATAGCTTTAAGTAGTAAATTGCCCTTATGAAGAAACCTAATAAGGCACACACTTCTATGTGTAACATGTGATTTTTTGAGTGAATGGTCTCCCAAGACAAGTCCCTTTACTGACAGTGGTGGCCTCATAAGCCAAAGATTAAACTCTCAAGTTAGAGGCATAAACAAAGGACTCTGAATAGTCACCTTCACAAACAGACCATGCGGTATTTCAGTAGGGCTGCCCCAAAGGAATTCTGGTCTTCATAAGCAGCACTACCTTCCATTTATACATGTCTCCAAAAGTAAGTCTGTTATGCTCTATATAAAATTAATTGTCATCAAAGAAGAAGACTAGGAAGCACTAACAGATAGTTCTTTTGTGTTGTCAGTCTCCAACAGACAGTGACTGACTGGATGTATCTAAACTACCTTAAAATTAACTTGTCTAATGATTATACTAGTAGTAGTGGCTATCCTTTGATAAAGCTTCCACGGTAACAGGACCCAGCCTAAGTGGTTACTTTTCATTATTTCAGAAGTGGAAATCTTAAGCAACACTTCTTTTGTAAAGTTTGCTAAATATAACCTGTGAGTCTAGAATATGAAGGTTCTCTTCCTCACATTTGAAGGAAGTATTAGACCTAATACCTTGTTGGATTGTTACGAGAGATGGAAATAGTATCTAACCAAGCCTTGTAGATAGCCGGTGCTTATTAAATGGCAGCTGCTTTTGTTAGGTATACTTTATCATTTTTGCCATCATAAGCACCTTCAGCCCATTTTTTATCTCCATCCAGCTGCATGTCATACATATCCTGAAAACGGATGTCTAGAAAGTTGACTCATAACCTAACAGTTGTTTCCTATCAGATTTTTCTTTTCTTAAGACTATGGAAATAAGCAATAAGCCTCTTTCCTGATTGTATTTTCTTTCCTTGAACATAGTAATTTTTCATTAGTGGAAGTTCATAGATGATGCGTGCAAAGGTTGAGTTCAGTTAATGAATGTTCCAAGGCTACCAGAATAAAGGAGCTAATACATTCCTTTTGTCCATCTCTGCAGATACACCACCACTGCTCTTTGAGGTGTCCTCCCTGGAGAATGCTTTTCAGATTGGAGGCCATCCTTGGCACTACATCATCACACCTAATAAGAAGAAACAAAAAGGAGTTTTCCATATTTGTGCCCTAAAGGACAATTCCTTGGTAAATCAAGGTGGTCAGACTTCAGCAGTAAATTTATATCAGAAATTCTTTATTCTCTACTTCTCTAATAGGTCCACAATCCTAAGAATTACTTTTTTGTTTGTATTGATAATTTGTAAACAACATAAAGTACAGGAGAGTACAAAGAATATAGCAAACACTTGTATGTGCTATCCAGAATTTGAAACATTAACATTTGAAAATTCTCAGGACACCAAAGATTTATTAGGTTTTTTTGTCCTTACCGTCTCCTTGATCCCATTTAAACGTCTCTGAAGCTGCATAGTGGGAATCGTTGATGGAATGTATTCAGGCTGCCTCTGAAATTACTGGTGGAATGTGTAGTTGGTTCTGCTTCTTCATGGTTTGTTGCTCTTGGCTCTCTAGAGCAGAACCAGATAGAACTCTGTTGGTCACGGTATAAACACTGAAACACTTTGAGTTTTCAAGGATATTTTAAAGTTATATATGGCAGAATAGAAAGAAAGGGTATATGGCAAGACAAGACAAAAAATTACCCCTTGAGTTAATTTTTCTTTTTAAAAATGACTTAGGCATTGATTTATCATTTAATAAACATTATTGAGGGCCTACTGTGTGCCAGACTTGGCTGGGGACACATTCTCTTCCCACAAGTTGCTTACACTCTCCAAAGAAAGCAAATGTGTAGGGAAATAAGATGCAGTCCGTTAAGTACAGTGATTGAGATAAGTACAAGAGTGAGTGCACAGAGGAGGGGGGTTCTATCTTTGTTTTATATTGCTGATTTAGTTTAGTTTAGTTCTGGAGCCTCTTGATACATCAAATGAACTTTTTATGAGGCAGACCCAGCTTATTCCACATGCTTCTCTTCCAGAATCTTTTTCCATCAGTCACTGGTGGACCCAGTGGCTTTGAGAGTCACAGGTCACCTTTCACCACACCGAAGACGTACACAGTCTTGGGTCCATTTATCTATTTCCTTTGGTGTCATGGCCACCAGGGAACGTGGTGTATATAGTGTGTTCTCGTTTTTTGTTTGTTTGTTTGTCTTTTTGCAGGAGCATTCTTCCCTTCCATTTTCTCATTAACCTATCACATGTGGGAGCTCCTGTTTGGCCCAGCCCAGTGACATCCTCTTTTACAAATACAGACTGTTTCCCACAAGTCTGTGGTTTGATTATTCACCTCCCAGCAGTGGACATCCTTCAGCCACCAGGACCTGTCACATCTCTTTTTTGCTGAACTTTTCTATCTAGTCAAACCCTGCACAGTTCACATTCTAGACATTTAGTACATATTCTTCTTATATAAGAACTGATGATACATATTCTTTTATGTGTGTGTACAAAATGGCCTTCAACATCTACATCAAGCATGCCTGTCAAGTATTCTCCTTGTATGATTACTGATTATAACATTTAGTCAGATCTTATTTCAACATATTCATAAATAATTGCTAAATCCAGGGGAGTTTTCAGTCCTTTTGCTGGACAACTTTGTTGAGGTGATATTACCTTAATGTTGCATATGTGCATTACCTCCCCACCTGTCAGTCAGAAAAATACATAACCCAAAAACATATATGTAGGCAAACTGAAGAATTCAGAAAATGATTCATAGCTTTCTATTAAACTGAGCTTTAAACTAGCATTTGAGCAAATAATAAAAACTACAGAAGCTGATAATAATGCTGCCTAGTATTTAACACAGAGAGAGATAATGTTTCTTTTGCATGTTGTATTTAGATATTATAATAAAGAGAATAGTCTCCTAAAGAAAGAAAGATATGGGGTTTTTTTTGTGTGTGTATATATATATACACATACATACACACACAGCATAAAAAAGTTTTATATTGGGCTTCCCTGGTGGCACAGTAGTTGAGAGTCCGCCTGCTGATGCAGGGGACACGTGCCCCAGTCTGGGAAGATTCCACATGCCGCGGAGCGGCTAGGCCCGTGAGCCATGGCCGCTGGGCCTGCGCGTCCGAAGCTTGAGCTCCACAACGGGAGAGGCCACAACAGTGAGAGGCCCACATACTGCAAAAAAAAAAAAAAAAAGTTGTATATTAAATGAAGGAGCATTTGGAGCTAATGCCAAAATGTACGTTGTTTTAGTGGTTGCAACAAAGATGTTTAATTGTATTGATTTTCTTATATGTAAAATGCAGTAATACCACCATTTCTATTAGAAATCGTTAGGATACTTATAAAAATTCTTAAAAAATTAAAATGCATGTGCTAATTTGATACCTAAAATGTGTTAAATTCCAATTTTTAAAAAAGCATGGCATACAAAGCACTTGTGATGTAACCTCAGCCTACCTCTCCAGTCTCATGGCTGGACACTCTACTTCTCAATTTAATTTTATCTGCTACTCATGTTTGTGCATATACATGCTAAATGGATCAACACTTCTGTGCTTTTGATTTTGCTATCTCTTCTTTCTAGCCACTTTATTCTCATTTCAAGGCAGAGTTCAGGCTCCTGAAATTCTGCTTACTTGGGTTGGATGCTTGATAATATCCTGTGCATAGCTTGACCACTTTGTTTTCTACACTGCCTTATTCTATTTCTGTTTCTATCTCCCTTCTTGAATATGAGCTTCTTGATGACAAGGATTATGTTTAGTGCCTAGTGTGATACCTTAAACATTGTGTCCTGTCAGTATATGCTAATGGAATTAATAATTTTATATATCAGAAACTTTTATGAGTATCTAATAGGAAAGATGACATCATTTCATTTTACATTGGAAAAATTAAGTGACTTGGATAAAGCCAGTGAAGTTAATATATCCATGCTGGTATTAGTCCCCAGTGCTCCTGTGTGTAAGGTAAAACATTTATTACATATGTGATCACATATGGAGGTATCTTTTTCTTTATTTTAATGTCTAAATATACTACTATGAAATCAATCTCTCTACTTACCTTAAGTGCTAAGCAGTATTAGACCATTTCCTCAGCATTAGAGTTTAACATCTGACTTTTGCAAGGAGATTGCATGACCTGTTTGGTTGCATGTTTATTTTTGTGCTATCTACTCTTCTGATTGACAGTTTGTTGAGGATAGGGAAGGGAGAAGGATATTGTGGGGGACTGCATGTACATAATTATGGCAGAGTTAAATAATGGAAAATCCATGGACTTTGGAGTCTAATCTGCTGTTTAGTAGATGCTGAATACTAAGCAAATGATTTATCCTCTTTGTGCATCAGTTTCCTCATCCATAAGATGGGGATAGCAATATATGCTTCAAGTATTGCTGAGATCAAAAGAAATAATGAGTATAAAACATCTAATGCAGTGCCAGACATACATTAGGTGCTTGAGATATGGTAACTTATTATTTGTGAGCTATAATATATAGTGCATGGTGCATCTATGGAATTTCTGAATTTAAATGTTCTGGATTTTTCAAGTTTGAGTGTCCTAATTCAGCCCTAACACACATCCCAGTTCAGCTGGTTAATGTTTTCTCTTCCTTTACTTTTGACTTACTGATCTATCGCTGATGCTGGATTGGAAAAATTATTTTATTTTTCCTTAATTTTTATTTTCAATATTTTGTTCCAATTTCAGGCAAAAAACGGGGTCCAAGAAATGGAGTGTTGTTCTCTAGAATCTGACTGGATCTATTTCCATCCTGATGCTTCTGGTAGAATAATACATGTTGGCCCAAATCAGGTCAAGTGAGTATTTTCCTTAGTTACTTTAAAGTTAAAAGTAGCCTTTGGTAGTATTTATTGGCATCTTTATTTCTGCCAGCTAACTACTGAGCAAATTGTGGAAATAATTAACTTTTTGTAGGGTGCTTCCTCAGAGAATGGCATCTAGAAAACCTGACTTTATTCTTTCAACCTCATCATTACTGTTTGTAAATATTACATTTGAGTAAGTTCTTTGTTGGATGATAGATGACGTGTGAGGAAAAGATTACATATTGGTTCATCCTCGTCAGGTCTTAATTCATTCTCCAGGATTAATGGTTGAGATGATTTATCTTTGTTCTAAAAGATAGCCTTACTTCTGGAGAAGCAGCAGGTTGTTTGAAGTAAATCTTGTTGTATTTAGTTTACCCACATCTTCCACACAGTTGACCTCTCCTTCCTTGAAACACTCTTCATTTGGCTTCCCTGACACCACAGTGCTCCTGAATATTTTCTTCCCTCTCTGATCTGTCTTTCTTAGTATCCATTCATGTTCTTTATCTTTTTTTTTTTTTTTTTTTTTTTTTTTTTTTTTTTTTTGGGGGCCCTCCCCCGCTGG
>NW_020175365.1:195814-249416 GCF_003031525.2 Neophocaena asiaeorientalis asiaeorientalis | reverse complement strand
TTTTTTTTTTTTTCTTTTTTTTTTTTTTTTTTTTTTTTTTTTTTTTTTTTTTTTTTTGCTGTATGCGGGCCTCTCACCGTTGTGGCCTCTCCCATTGCGGAGCACAAGGCTCCGGACGCACAAGCTCAGCGGCCATGGCTCACGGGCCCAGCCGCTCCACGGCATGTGGGATCTTCCTGGACCGGGGCACGAACCCGTGTCCCCTGCATCGGCAGGCGGACTCTCAACCACTGCGCCACCAGGGAAGCCCACGTTCTTTATCTTCTACTCAGACTTTAAGTCCTCAGGACTTAGACCCTCTTTTCTCACTCTTCGTTCCCTTTCTGCTTGATTCTCCTGTTTATTCCCTTGGTTTTAAAGATCTTGTGTACACCAAAATTTCTCTTAGCACAAACCTCTCATCTAAGTTTATGTCATAAGTCTGGAATCATTCTTGACACTTTCTTACCTTCTTGTCTTTCATCAGTATACGTGTACTTAAACACTCACTTGCATTTTCTCTCTCTCTCTCTCTCTCTCTCTCTCACACACACACACACACACACACACACACACACACACACACACCATATATCCCATCAATCCAGTTTATTTTGCTACTAAACATTTCTTAAATCTGCCTCTTTCTGCCCTTGGCCACTGTCACCACCTTGGTCAGATCATTGTCATCACTAGCCTAGACTATAATATTTGCCTTCTTACAGGACTCCCAAGGATCTACTTTTTACTCTTTAAGTCTGTTTTCTTCTCAGCAGCTAGAGTGATTTTTAGAAACATTAACAAACACAAAAACCTAACCAAGTGAATTCTGCTTTAACCTTTTTATGACCTCCTATTGCGCTTAAGATAAAGACCACATACTTAGCTGGTCTAAAAGATTCCTCCCACTCAATTTACTTCAGTCATGCTGTCTTTTCACAAAGCTAAGGACCTGTTCCCTCTAATTGAAGTCTGTTTCCCCTACCTGTTTTGCCTAATTTCTATTCATATTTTATGCCCCCTTAAATGTCCCTTTTTCAAAGAGTGCTTCCCTGGCACCCTTCATTAGATTAGCTGCCCCATCATATTTTCACTCTACCCACTATGTAATCTTCTGTAGCACCTACAGCAATTTAAATTAATTATTTGTATGATTATCTGTTTGAATATCTAGGTTGGGAATCAGGAGCTCCATGACAGGGAAAGAGTCTATCTTGTTGACACCTGTAACCCTGGCACTGAGCATAGGTCTTAATACAGAGCAGGTGCTCAGTAAGTATTTGTTGAATAAGAGGAGTAGTGTCTGCATTCTTTATTTTGTATGCTTCATGATAATTAGTCTACTCTGAATCAGTTATAAGGAAGATGAAGGGACTTAATGAAAAAAGATTATGAACTTTTATAAAAAGTCATAAAAAGTATGGTCAGCTTTAATAAACCTTACTCTTAATGTTTGTTACCACACATCTTTTATATTAGTTTGAGTTTAAGAAAATAAGGTCCACAAAGAGTGTGTGCCCTTTTGCTAGGTTTTAAAAGATAGACACTCTTAAATATTGGCACTAATTAAGATAACTAATTAAGGAATTTAAAATGTAATCTGATTTCTTTGTCTCTGGCAAACTCTAAGGTCTCCAGCTCTCTCTGGCCACAGTGGCTGCTTCTCCCTGCTTTTCTCTTTGCCTGCATTTGAGACTTGAAGCTTTGAGGACATTGTGCTTTTGATGCTTGTTAATGCTGTGAACAGATTTGTGTAGGTGGTGAGAAAATTCTTTTACTTTCACTTGCTTAATAAGCTCGATCCGTGAGGTCATTTGCACTCAGAAAACTCAAATCTTTAAATATAACCTTAAGAAAAAAAAGAAGTCATTTGCAGTTTTAAAATATTACTCTACTATGAAAACTCTCGGTTTAGAACTTAGTTGCTAATCCAGTCTATATTATATTTAACTCTGAGTGTTGTTCATTGATACCTCATTCTATCTTCAGAAATAAAAATGTAAATATCTACTATAATGCCATTGTTAAAGCTGAAATGTTGAAGACCTGCTGCAGGATGGTAGAGAGGAGGTTCTTTAGAGTAACTTTCATTAAGCCAGTTTGGAAGATAGTGTAAGCCTCAGCAAGCTGCTGCATTACCTACTTCAGTAGCACCTGTTGTCACATATCCTGTTTTTCTGTTTAACAGAATCTCTAAATTTGAAGAAATTTATGGACACTTAAGTTATCAGACATTAATATTTTGGACTAATCAGGAGGAGAAGAGAACTAACTCAGTGTTGTTACCATAATTTTCATTTAAGTTTCTCTTCAGTAGTTCAACTTTGACATTTTGATGGTGTGTTAAGATCTTAGGTTCTTAGAATCCTTTTTACCTTTTCAGAGTTTTAAAGCTAAGTGAAGTAGAAAATAATAGTGCCCAGCATCAGATCTCTGAAGATTTTGTCATTTTGGCCAACAGGGAGAAGAACAAAGTAAGTCAGGAGTACTTTAAAATCTTTTGTATATCACTGTCTTTCTATATAAGAATATAATATGCAAATGTATTTATCTTTTAGTGTGGCAGAAAAGAAAAGCACAGTTCTATAAAAGTCTGTTCATTTTGTCTACATGGGTAGCTAGTCTTAGCCCCATGTATAATATCTATGAGATTTGAAGAGAGTTGATTATATTGACTTTATCTTTTGCTTATTTCTGTTTCCTTTCTGGATTTCTCTTTAAGTTTTTATTGATGAATTATCAACCTTTGGGTTTAATTAATTGTGCACACTTAGGGTAAGAAAGGTTAGCTATAAACTTTAAAAAATTACACACCATTCTTTGACTTCAAACGGTTCTTTGTCTTTAGCATACAAATTAAGAGCCTGAAGAAAATCATGCAGAGGGAAATTTCCAAAAGCAGATCGACTCTTTATTTGCTGTACTATATACTAAGGCAAAAATCAGAAGGGCAGGTGAAGTAACAAATCTGTAACCTTTGTATTTCTAGTTTGATATTTTATCCATTAAAAACTTTACTATAATAAAGTATTTTTATTAATTGGAGGATCCAAAATCTGGTTCAGAATTTTCTCAGTTGAGGAAAGAATTGTGGATGTTAGAGAAGGGTTGGTTAGTTAACAAATTCATTAATACAGTTTTGCCATTGACTACATAATAGGACTTATCATATATTTTTATTTCTCTCCATATGATAGAATGAAAACTTACCCACTGTTACAGCTTCTGGACGGGTGGTAAAAAAAAGCTTTAACCTTCTGGATGATGACCCAGAACAAGAGGTATTACTTTAGCCAGAAATAATAAACTAAGCTTGTATGAACTTGCCCTGGGGTAGAGGTTGGGGAGCTCCATGCAACCTTAGTCTGTAGGATTGTGTGTGCTATTTGAACCGATGTGTCTCTGTCTCCTCTCTTTTAATATTGGAATTATTCTTAAGATTTTGTTTGCAGAAGATTTCATAGGACCGAAATAATTTGAAAACACTATTATTAGCTTATTGTTTTGTTGATATGCACACTTCCTAGGGAAATCTCTTAATAGAAAATTATTGAGTTATATCTTGATGACTATGGTTTTTGCCTTGTTTTTCACTTACTAGACATAGATGTATTTGTTAATGTTCATGAGCCAGAGGAGGAGGGTGTAAGGGTGTGGTAAATCAGCTCAGCCTTTGGCCTCAACTTGACATTGCCAGTCACTAAGCTAATACATTTTTATCCTTTTCTTTAAAAAAAAAAAGCACTGGAATTACTTATGAAATCAACTCAAAGTGTTCATACTTCAGACATATAGCCTTTGTGTAAATACTGAATCCCTTCAGACTCTATAACTATATAGTTCATATGACCATTTCTAGGTAGAAATATTGAGTAGCCCTCTAAGGATAGTTTTTTTGTTTTTTTTTTTTTTTGGCAATACGCGGGCCTCTCACTGTTGTGGCTTCTCCCATTGCGGAGCACAGGCTCCGGACGTGCAGGCTCAGTGGCTATGGCTCACAGGCCTAGCCGCTCTGCGGCATGTGCGATCTTCCTGGACCGGGGCACAAACCCATGTCCCCTGCATCAGCAGGCGGACTCTCAACCACTGCGCCACCAGGGAAGCCCTAAGGATAGTTTCTAAAAATCTTTTAAAATAGGTTGGAGGTGGCACAGTATGTGGCTACTCTCAAAAATGAAAAAATATATATTCTTTTGAACCAAATATATATTTATTCTTTTGAACCATCGAGAACAAAGCAGAAAGCTTCCTACCCTGTATGTAAAACTGTATTCAAAAAAAAACATACCAAAGTTACCAAAAGGTGGCAAGAATACTTAAGAAGGGAGAAGGTAGTAGCAAAGAGAAAGATACTCTGTATTGTGAGATTAGAAAACAAAAACTTTTCACCTGTAAAGGAAAAGTTGAAAGGGGTTGTGACTAAAACCTATAAAATTACTGACACTCAGGCAAGAAGTCACCTTTTGAAGTTTGACCAAGGTAAGATTAAGGCAAAAAGTAAATTAAAAGGAATCACTGGTAATAAATCTACGTAAATTTTTATGTCATAGATGGTAAAGGCAGAAAATGTAAATGGATTAAAAAGCAGTTTGACCAAATGTGAGTGAAGGTTTAGTATTTGGTGATTAAGAGAAACTTGCTGTGCCTGTCAAGATGTGCCATCCCTGGATGGGTGAGCATAGATCTCCTTCCCCATGAGACTGTTGGAGTCCCAGGTTTTCTTCCTTGAGACAGAGTTCTGGGGTTAGATTTTTCTCTCTTAATGTCTTTACCATCATTAATCATTTCTAACTAACGTCTCTTATCCCAGTCCTGTTCTGTGGGTTGGATTTCTGTTCCTAATATTCTCCCTCAAGTATAAGCAGCCATTTTTGCTTTCTTTAGGGAACCAAAAAGGTTTTTTTTTTCTGCACCACGTGGCTTGCAGGATCTTAGTTCCCCGACCAGGGATGGAAAGCGTGTAGTCCTAACCACTGGAACACCAGGGAATTCCCTAAGAAAGGGTTTTTTTAAAAAAAGATGGCAAATAGGGTCATAAATAGTATATGATGGGCTATCAGTTCTTCTTGAAATGACTTGTGTTTTTCTGGTATGAGAACCTTCCAAGCACAGTGGGAAGTCTTCAAGTTTCAGAACTGAGTTTTATATATTTAGTCCTATCTGGAAACCAGTGAACACACCTATCAGTGTCAGCAGTTGAATACCTCTTTCAAATTTGGAGATACTCTGGCTTGCTGTCATAATAGAGAATTTCAGTTATACTTTGGCTGAGATCTACATAGACTTGGTTGTGTTCATCAAAATCTGTAGGATACTTCTTGAGTCCTAAAAATCTTGAGACTGATATTTTACTAGGCAGATAAGTGGAAACACATTTCTATCTATGCTCCCACCCATTCATTTTTCTTTCTACATATTTTTATAAATAGTAGTGAAGCCACAAATGTAGAAATAATCCTAACTGGATTTTGCCCCTCTTTTCTTTTGCTTTATCTATTCCCCAAGACTTTCAAAATTGTGGACTATGAAGATGAGTTAGATTTGCTTTCTGTGGTAGCTGTTACTCAAATAGATGCTGAAGGGAAAGCTCACCTGGATTTCCACTGTAATGAATATGGAACTTTACTTAAAAGCATTCCACTCGTGGAGTCATGGGATGTGGTGAGTAGAATCCATGGAATACAAAGTTGTAAGAGTTTCCTTTATAGGTGACATTTATTGGAACAGATGTTACTGTGTTCACGTCAGTCCAGGTTCACCTATACCAGTGACCACATGGAAGAGGTTATCATCCTACATGCAGGACAAAATGAGTACTTCTTTAGACTTTCTCCTCTAGGGATGAGAATTTCTCCTTACCATTGGCTTTAAAGATAAAGTTTTATGCTTTTTTCATGAGACACGCTGTCTATTTCCTTACCATAGTCTAGTTTTCTCCTATTTTATAAGTTTGGTAATGTTTTAAAAAATAAAAGTATGCTGTATCAAATCCCCGCAGTTATTTAATAGAGACAAATCTAAGCGTGTAGGGTTTTCAAGCGCTCTTAGAAGCGTTTGTCTGCTCTTCTAAGTATTATAGAATATAAAAATTATAAAGAACAGTAGATGTTACTTTACCCAATCATTGTTTTATCAATGGAGAACCTGAAAGATTTAGCAACTTGCCCACGGTCACAAGTGAAATAGTGGCAATGTTGGCAATAGAATCTGGGTGTTCAGACTCCTAAGTCCAGGGTTCTTTTCATTCTCAACATTTTGTGTAATGCTTTTCTCATAAGTCATCTGCATATCCACAAATAATGAAAAATAAACTATTTCTGGCAGCTATTTTGCCTCCAAGTGTATATTTGAACATCCCTAGCATAGACGCTGTGACATTTTAATGACTCAGTAGTGCATATGATTATGTGAAGAGGAGATTCCATTTGCCTTTGTTTTCGTTACAGACATATAGCCACGAAGTTTACTTTGACAGAGACTTGGTACTACACATAGAACAGAAACCCAGCAGGGTCTTCAGCTGCTATGTTTACCAGATGGTATGTGACCCTGGGGAAGAAGAAGAAACCACAAACAGAAGTTGTAAAAAGGATTGCAATAATTTAAAATTTTGAGATGTAACTTCTGAGACTTCTAGCCAAACACCCCAGCAGCCATGTCCAGTCCTCCTTTTTATTATCTGCATAGCATATTCTCCAGTATTTTCCAGAAAAGGTCTTGTGTTGACTTCAGATGACTGTGACTTCTTTTTTAAACTCTTGCCATACAAGGTGGTGAGTACTTCATTTTATGTAGAGATTTTTTACAATGACATCCCAAGAAGTCTAACATTTTGCAGTTTTTAGGCGGGTGGTGATGCAAATATAAAACATTGAAGAGCAGAGAAAGAGGTTAATTCTAATTATTGGTAGAGGGTCATTGATGAGTAGGTGTTTAACGTGGTTGTTAAAGGATGGCCTGGGATTTTGATTAGTAAAACTAAGGGGGAGAGATAAAAAGAAAGATACAAAAGATACAGAAAGAAATCAAGAAATCCTGTATCCTCTCACCCAAACTTTGTTTAAGGATGGAAAATGAGATCTATAATATGAAAGAATACTTTGAGCCAAAAATGTGTCATCACAGTTTAAAAAAAATGTATATGTATATATGTTTTGTGTTTGTATATAGTATCAGGAATTGGCTGTAGTTCCCCAATAATCTTTTCTTCCATGGTTTTATTCTCTTGGTTTGATGTTCCCATTGGTTTTTTGTGTTTCTATTAGGCTAATGTAAAAGATTTCAAGCAAACTGTAAGTGAAATTTTTTTTCTCATATGTAGGCTGTTTAGCTGTTAATACATCTAAGAATGTTGTATTCGTTTCACTCTTCTATTTATTTGGTGAGTCTTCCAGTTCTGCTTAGGCAATATTTTCATACCTAGGCAATAAGATAAAGGTATCCTGGGTTGTACCAGCTCTGCTCCCTGTAGAAGAGTAGATAAAGTCCCAGGAGTTCTTACTAGCTTGGAAACTGACTGGCAGCTAGAAAAAGGTTTTGGCTCTATCTTAGCTGTGAGATGAGTATTTTTTCTTCTTTATTAGAACTGATCAAAATATGATCCTTGAACTCAGATAATCATCCTTCAGAATGTTAAATAAAAGCAACCCAAGTAAAGGGAGGGAAATGTTTCTTTGTGGTTCCTGTTTGAAAAATCCAGTTGCTTGCAATACATATGTTTAGCACATTTCTCTGATTCAGGCTTAAAAGAATAACTAGTAAAAATAGAAGGGGAGGAGACAGCAGTAAAAATCATTGCTGATTCAAATTTAAAATTAAAATATGGGATATTAGCTTGGATGATTTACATCAAAATCCTCCAGTTTTTCCTTCAGTTTTGGCCTGATCCCATGTTAAGAACAATGTGAATTCTGCCCTGTTCTGCCCTTGAAGTTTGCAGATAAATTTCAGGCTAATTATGATCAACAGGGCTGGTGAGAGAAAAGCGTTAGCTATTCCAAAAGTCTAGAAATTAGTAGCAGAGTCCATAAATTAAAAAAAAATAAAGGGAACAAACCTAAAACTGTCTTTTGTGCAATAGAAAAGAAGATTGCTAACATTTTAGAATAAGGGAAAATATTTATATGTTGGCTAAAAATAAATCTTTCTGAATCTGTACTTATGTATAATAACCACTTGGGAAAGTAAAAGTGATTGATTACCTCATGAGCAAGATGATAAAACTATCTTCATATATTAAATTCTAATACTTTTATATCTACAGGTTGAAAAATCCATTCTCATTTTATGCATATTTAATATAATATTTGAAGTCAGAGTATTTTGGAGACATGATTGTGATTACAAAGCACAGTTATGAATAGCTGAATAGTTATGATGTGCTAGATATTGCCCCAGACTTCCAACTAGACATGAACTATATCTAAATAGTCCTGCCCAGTGAATTTATACCTTGAAACAGGTTCGATAAGAGGAAATAGATAAATATCAGAGAAAAGAAAAGAAACCAGTATGGTGGGTTTCAAAGCAGATGCAGTGCTATGTAAAGGCAGAAAGCCTGCTCTCCATTTCCAAAAGTGTTTCAGAAAAGGATGTCTTAAGACTTCAATTCTGTCAGATTTTTTTTTAAAAAGCAGGCTTGTTGAGTTTACCTTTCTCTAAGTCATTGCCTTTTTATGAAGGAACTCATCTGTTCAGAAAGGCATCTGAGAACTATCTGAGATTCTTGGCTGCTTTTTTAGTGGGGGCAGGGTTGGGTGGAATACTTCGTGAAGACAGGAACTGAGCACTAAGAAACGCCTATTGTCTCACTGCTGCCCAAATCAAACTAGACCTGGATCCACATGCCATATGGGCCAGGCAGGAAATGCACCTAGTGTGAAAGACAATAGGGAGTTGTGGACAGTGTAACAAATAGGAGAGCTATGCCCCAACTAAAGGGACAAACTGCTACTGCTTAGTTAATTAAGCTGCTACTGCTTAGTTTCAGCCAGTTGTAACACCATGTGGGAATGTGGACTGCATGATTGTTAACAAGAAGGTTAATAAAAAGGGTGCCAAAAGATAAAGAAGATAGCAAAGAATGTGGTAAATGCACAAGTAACAGACATAGCAGGAAACAATAGAGCATGATTCCCCCAAAATTATTGGCTTCCCAGCTCCCTACAGTGGCACGCAGCTGCTCATTCCGCCGCCTGCCAGACATGAGACTGCTGTTCTCCTGAGGGCAGAGGGAAGTGGTAGTTAATATCCTCCTGCCCCTCCTTAACTCTCCTCTCTATCTGACTATTTTAGAGGCTTTAACTATGTGCCAGCCTACTTAACAGGTGCTAGTGACAGGCATAAAACAATATGGGTGACATTTCTGAATGTTTAGTGCAAGATTGGGTGAAACAGGGTAGCTTCTTTTAGATGGTCCAGATATTAAGCTGATGAGAGGTATATTTCTGCATTTCTCTCTTTGATCTAAGAGTCTGAATTCTCACAGTATCAGTGCAGCAAGATTATTGTTCTTTGACTTTCTAAAACATTTCTCGCAACTCAGAGAGAAAACAAAACAAATCCTATTGTAGTTGCTATTTGAACTACCTTGTGAGGAGATGATACTGTTCTATTTAAATAAACTAAGGTTTTGTTCCACATTTTTCCATCAATTGAATGTTTTGTTTCTTGTACACACTTTTTTCTTAATGATAGCATATTTATTGAGTGCTTTCTATCTGCCAATCACTGTGATACATGTAAAATGAATTGTCTCACTTAACATTCAAAATAACCATATGAGGTATGAACTACCATTTTTCTTCCTCATTTGTAAAATGAGGAAAGTGAGGCTTACAGAAGTTAATTTGCCCAAGGGCCTACAACTAATAAGTGCAGAGATGGGAAACACATTCAGATTTGTTTGACACAAACTTATGCCAGATTTCCTCTAAAGCTCTCAAAAGGCAAAGGACGTTATTTTATCCCATATGTAGCATATTAACAATGATAACATTGGGTATATACGAAAATGCTTAAAAGTCTTTTTAAAAAATGATTAGATATCCGAATTTTGGACAAATTTTGGATGAGACACAATTGGCCTATTCACGTATATAACTTGACATAAAAGATGGCTCTTGGGCTTCCCTGGTGGCGCAGTGGTTGAGAGTCCGCCTGCCAGTGCAGGGGACACGGGTTCGTGCCCCGGCCCGGGAGGATCCCACGTGCCGCGGAGTGGCTGGGCCGGTGGTAAAAAAAAAAAAAAAAAAAGATGGCTCTTCATGCAATGGCTGAAAAAAGTCAGTTTTTAAAAAGATACAAAAAAATGGTACTCTCATCTTGTTTGTGGTGATAATAAACACCAGTATTAGTAATTACTCTTAATGTAACTTGGCTTTCTTTTCAATAATTAATATGTTTTCTTACCTTTCTTACAATGTTTACATGTATGACTTACCTTTTAGAATCCCAGGGATTATGCAGGGCTAATTTCCGGTCCCTGTGTTTCTATAGAGTCTCTATCCTATAGAAAGAATAATTTATTTCAGGCCAAGGATAGATAATAGATAAGACCAACTGGCTTTTCCTAATCGTTTTATTATAAAAATTTTCAAACATACAGCAAAATTGAGAGAATTTTACAGTAAATACCCAAATACCAACCACATGGATTCTACATTTTATTCTACGGGTTTTATTACTTATTCATCCATGTTATTTTTATGATGTTTTTCAAAATAAATTGCAGACATCAGTATATATCCCCTAATACTTCAAAAGGCATATCATTAAGTAGGGTTTAGTATGGTTTCATTTTTTTCATTTTTAAGGTACATTCACATGCAGTGTAATACACAAATATTAAGTATAAATTTGCTGATTTTTCCCAAATCCATACACCTGTGTAACCCAAACCCTTTTCAAAATTTAGAACATTGCAATCATGCCAGAAAGTTTCCTCATGCCCCTTCCCAGTCATTCCCTACCCCAACTCTCAGATGTAACTACTGTTCTGATTATTTTGCCTCACAGATTAAATTTTTCTATTCTAAAGCTTCATATAAATGAAATCATGCAAAGCATAATGCCTCTTTCACTCAGCATGTTTTTGAGATTAATTCATGTTGCCTGTATCAGTGGTTCATTCCTTTTTGTTGCTGAATATTCTCTTGTATGAATATGTCAGTTTGTTTTTTTCCATTTTCCTGTTGATGGACACCTGGGCTGTTTTTACTTTTCTTTCTTTTTTTTTGCTGTTATGAATAAAGCTGCTATGAACATTCTTATACAAATTTTTTTATGAACACATGTCTTTATTCCTCTTGAGTAAACATCTAAGGATGGAATCATTGGGTCCTAGGGTAGGTGTATGTTTAGTTTCATAAAAAACTGCCAGACCTTTCTTCCAAAGGATTGTACCATTTTACATGCCTTCAACAATGGGGACTTACCGTTACTCCACATTTTCTCCAACATTTGTGTTTGTCTTTTTTATCTTAGTATTTCTGGTGGGTGTGTAATCATTTCCAGTTGATACTTAGATTTTCTATAATACTTGTGCCTAGAGTAGCCCTCTTGTCAGATCTATCCCTTCATCTTTTTTAACACCACCCCCTACAAGGAACGGCTGAAAACATTCTTTGTGATAATAGTTAAGGTAACCTAAAACTCAGGTTGAGTTATTCTTTCTCAAACATGGAATACATTGCTCACCAGTTACTTTTACCTTAATGGAGACCAACCTAGGAAAAACCTAGGCTGCTAAAGGGACATGTCAGACTGTTTCCACATGACTGCTGGAGCTGGACAGGATGACACCAAAACATTGTAATAAAACAGAATATGACCTTTTCCTATAATAATTATGAGTTCATGTTATTTCTAAATCAGGTGAATTTTTGACTAATAGGAAAGCATATTAAACAACCTTTATGCTTTCCCCACTAACTATATTAGATCTCTGTGGTTTTAATTTATATTTCCTTATTAACTAATGATAGTAAGCACATTATGTGTTTGTTTGCCATGTGTAAATTTTTAGTTTTCTTAACAAATTTATTGAGGTATAATGTACATACAGTAAACTATGCATATTTAAATAATACAATTTAATCGTTTTGACATGTATGCATCCATGAAACCATTGCCACAATCAAGATAGTGAATACATCCATCACCCCAAGAAGTTTCCTCTTGCTCCTTTGTAATCCCTCCCTCCTGCCTCTCTGTTCCCCTCCCCCTTCCCAAGGCAACCACTAATCTGTTACTGTCACTTTAGATTAGTTTGAATTTTCTAGAATTTTATATACATGAAGTCACATAGTAAGTACTTTTTTTTCTCGCTTCTTTCACTCAGTGTTGTTACTTCGAGATCCATCTGCATTACATGTATCAATAGTTCATTTCTTTTTATTGCTGAGTAGCACTCTATTATATGTATATAATCACAATTTGTTAATACATTTACCTGTTAATGTACATTTGGGTTATTTTCCTTTTTTGGCTACTACAACCAAAGCTACTATGAACAGTTGCATACAAATTTTTATGGACAGACATATACGTTATTTCTGTTTGGTAAATACCAAGGAGGGAATGACTGAGTCATAGGTTTAGGTATATGCTTAACTTTTTAAGAAGCTTCCAAACTGTTTTTCCAAAATGGCCAAACAAAATTAATCTGCATGATGTGATACTCTATATAGAGAACCCTAAAAACTCCACATAAAAACTAGTGGAACTAATAAATGAATTCAGGAAGGTAGCAGGATACATGATTAATATACAGAAATCTGTTGCATTTCTTTGTACTAACAATGAAATATCAGAAAGAGAAAGTTTAAAAAAAATCCTATTTAAAATTACATCAAAAAAATACTTAGGAATAAACTTAACCAAGGAGGTGAAAGACCTGTACACTGAAAACTATAAAACATTGATAAAAGAAATTTAAGATGATTCAAAGAAATGGAAGGATATCTCATGCTCTTTGATTGGGAGAATTAATATTGTTAAAATGGCCATACTACCCAAAGCACTCTACAGATTTAATGCGATCCCTATCAAAATACCCAGGACATGTTTCACATAGAACCAATAATCGTAAAATTTATGTGGAAACAAGGAAGACCCAGAATTGCCAAAGCAATCCTGAGCAAAAAGAACAAAGCTGGAGGCATAGTTCTCCCAGACTTCAGACTACACTACAAAGCTACAGTGATAAAAACAGCATGGTATTGGCACAAAAACAGACACATGGATCAATGGAACAGAATAAGAGCCCAGAAATAAACTCACACACCTATGGCCAATTAATCTACAATAAAGGAGGCAAGAATATACAATGGAGAGAAAACAGTCTCTTTAGCAAGTGGTGTTGGGAAAGCTGGACAGCTACACATAAATCAGTGAAATTAGAAAACTCCCTCACACCATATACAAAAATAAAATGGTTTTAAGACCTAAATACAAGACATGACACCATAAAATTCCTAGAAAAGAACATAGGCAAAACATTCTGGGACATAAATCGTAGCAATATTTTCTTAGATCAGTCTCCCAAGGCAGTAGAAATAAAAGCAAAAATAAACAAATGGGACCTAATCAAACTTAAAAGTTTTTACACAGCAAAGGAAACCATCAACAAAATGACAAGACAACCTACAGAATGGAGAAAATATTTGCAAACAATACAACTGACAAGGTGTTAATTTCCAAAATACATGAACAGCTCATACAACTCAATTAAAAAAAAAAGGCCAAAAGACCTAAGTAGACATTTCTCCAAAGAAGACATCCAGATGGCCAATAGGCACATGAGAAGATGCTCAACATTGCTAATTTTAGAGAAATGCAAATCAAAACCACAATGAGGTATCACCTCACACCAGTCAGAATGGCTATCATCAAGAAGTCTACAAGTAATAAATGCTGGAGAGGGTGTGAAGAAAAGTGAAAGCTCCTACACTGTTGGTGAGAATATAAATTGGTGCAGCCACTACGGAAAACAGTATGGAGGTTCCTTAAAAACTAAAAATAGAACTATCATATGATCCAGCAATCCCACTCCTGGCCATATATCCAGAAAAGATGAAATTAATTTAATCTTCTTAATTCAAGAAGATACATGTATCCCAGTGTTCATAGCAGCACTATTCACAATAACCGAGACAATGAAGCAACCTAAGTGCCCATCAACAGACAATTGGTTTAAGAAAATGTAGTATATATACAATAGAATATTACTCAGCTATAAAAAATGAAATACTGCCTTTTGTAGCAGCGTGGATGGACCTAGAGCATATACTAAGTGAAGTAAGTCCGACAGAGGCAAGTATTGTGTGATATCACTAATATGTGGAATCTAAAAAATAATACAAATGAATCTATGTACAAAACAGACAGACTCACAAACAAACTTATGGTTATCAAAGGGGAAATGGGGGGAGGTATTAGGAGTATGGGATTAACAGATACAAACTACTGTAAATAAACAGCAAGGATTTATTGTATAACACAAAATCTTGTAATAGGACTTCCTTGGTGGTGCAGTGGTTAGGAATCCGCCTGCCAGTGCAGGGGACACAGGTTCGGTCCCTGGCCTGGGAAGATCCCACATGCCGTGGAGCAACTGGGCCTGTGCGCCACAACTACTGAACCTGCACTCTAGGACCCACGTGCCACAACTACTGAAGCCCATGTGCCTAGAGCTGTTCTCCGCAACAAGAGAAGCCACTGCAATGAGAAGCCTGCGCACCACAACAAGGAGTAGCCCCCGCTTGCCGCAACTAGAGAAAGCCTGCATGCAGCAACAAAGACCCAACACAGCCAAAAAAATAAAATTAAAAAAAAAAATCTTGTAATAACCTATAATGGAAAAAAATATGAAAAATGTACATATATATAACTGACTCATGTTGCTGTATACCTGAAACTAACACAATATTGTAAATCAACTATATTTCTATTTTTTTTAATGTAAATTGCTATGGACAAAGACCCAAAAAAATTAATCTGCAAACTCATGACTGCTTTCCAGCATACCAAGGGCCAACTGTGTTTCTAAAGAACCTCTTTTGCCAGTTATGTGTTTTACTGTCATTATATAATTTATTACATTAATCCATGAAATGTGAGTATTAAAAAGAAAAATTTGCTTTTACTATTAAAAAGTTAAATGCTTTAGAAAGACTTGCTATAATCAGGTCACTAAAAATTTCTGTCAAATAAGGAGTGGACAGAGTAGCTGTGAAAGCTTGAGAGATGTCTTAGCCTTGGGTTCCCTCAAAAACAGAGCCTGAAACAAAGCCTATGTGCTACTTCTTTGATAAGGAGTGAAATCCCTGCAGGAATGAAGAGCAAGAGGAATGAAGCAGCTACAGAAGGAAATCCAGGGCTTCCCTGGTGGCGCAGTGGTTGAGGGTCCGTCTGCCGATGCAGGGGACACGGGTTCGTGCCCCGGTCCGGGAAGATCCCACATGCCGTGGAGCGGCTGGGCCCGTGAGCCATGGCCGCTGGGCCTGCGCGTCCGGAGCCTGTGCTCCGCAACGGGAGGGGCCACAACAGTGAGAGGCCCGCGTATCGCAAAAAAAAAAAAACAGAAGGAAATCCAGTATCAAGCTGGCTAAGTGCAACTAAATGCTTAATCTCATGAATCAACCTCTGAGAAGGCACATGAACTGCCCCTGGGCAGTATGTGAGGGACAAGATGGGGAAAAATGGAGAATAATCTATCCCCCAGTTATCATCTGCCACTCTTCAAAGCTCATCCCCAGAACGTCATTCCCCTGAATTTCCAGACTGCACAAGGCTGAGTTCACCTTGACATCAATGGACAGAAACCAAGGGGGAACTCAGAGAAAAGTGATGAGTGAGGTCGTTAGGCAGGTTGTGCCAGCATGAAGTTTGCAGAGTCCACACAGAATGGTGTTGGTAGCAGTGGCTGGAAGAAGAGAGGGGTGAGGCTAACAGAATTTGATTTTGTACAAGGTGTCTGATAAAAGGGGGAACTGAAAAAAAATGGAAGGATTCTGGACTCAGATTTCTTCACTTGTATCTCTGAGTTCTGGTCTGCTTTAAAAATACCAGTTCTGGAAATGATATCCAGTGAGTGTGGTTTATGCCAGAAAGATGGCAGAGAACACCAATCAGCAAAATCAAACCTACAGAAAACTTCTTGGCCTTATATCAAAGATAGTTAAATGAATGTACCCTTTTATATTTTAAGTTGGAATAAAATGTTTGCAAGGTATGTATATCTTTATACAATGATTTCCTTTTTAATTAACTTTTTAAGTTAACTGACCAGCCAGCCTTCCTCAATAATGTCAGATAACAGAACTTGTTTATTCTTTCTAAAAGATTTAAGCCTTATTGATTTATTTTGATAGTTTGATTTTAATAGTTGGGAGATACTGATTTTTTTTAATTGAAGTATAGTTGATTAACGTTGTGTTTGTTTCAGGTGTATAGCAAGTGGTTCAGTTACACATATATATATTATTTTTCAGATTCTTTTCCATTATAGGTTATTATAAATATTGAATATAGTTCCCTTTGCTGTACAGTAAGATATTGATCTTTAATAACAGCTTTATTGTGCTATAATTCACATACCATAAAATTCACTCTTTGAAAGTGTACAATTCAGTGATTTTTAGTATATTTACAAAGTTGTGCAACCATCATCACTATGTAGTTCTAGAACTTTTCCACCCCAGAGAGAAACCCTGTACACATTTGCAGTGATTCCCATTCTTCCTTTCCCTCAGTCCCTGGCAACTGCTACTCTACTTTCTGTCTCTATGGATTTGCCTCTTCTGGACATTTTATATGAATGAAATCATGCAAAATGTGGCCTTTTGTATATGACTTCTTTCACTCAGCCGTAATGTTTTCAAAATTTCATCCATGTTGTATCATGTATCAGTACTCCATCCCTGTTTTTGGCCAAATAACATTTCACTGTATAAATGTAATATATTTTGTTTATCATTTCATCTCTTGATGGATGAGTTGATTCCAATTTTTAGCTATTTTCAATAATGCTGCTATACACATTTATGTACACGTTTTTGTATAGCTACATGTTTTCAATTCTCCTGATACATGCCTAGGAGTAGAATTACTGGGTCATATGGTAGCTCTATGTTTAACTTTTTGAGGAACTGCCAAACTATTTGCCACAGCAGCTGAACCATTTTACATTCTCAACAGCAATATGCAAGAGGTCCAATTCCTCCACCTCCTTACCAACAATTGTTATTTTCCATTTTTTATTATAGCAATACTAGTGAGTGTAAAGTGGTGTTTCATTGTGGCTTTGATTTTTATTTCCCTAATGACTAATGATGTTGAGCATCTTTTCATGTGCTTACTGGCCATTTATATCTTCTTTGGAGACATATCTACTCAAATCCTTTACCCATTTTAATGGGATTGTCTTTTTATAGTTGAGTTGTAAGAGTTCTTTATATATTCTGGATATAAGTCCCTTATCAGATGTGTGACTTGCAAATATTTTCTGTCATTCTGTAGGTGGTTTTTTCTCTTTCTTGATGGTGTCCTTTGAAGCATAAAAGTTTTTAATTTTGATGAAGTCCAATTTATCTGTTTTTTCTTTTGTTGCTTTTGCTCTTGATGTCATAAGAAACAATTGCCTAATCTAAGGTCATGAAAATTTACTCCTGTTTTTTTTTGTTTTGTTTTTTTAATATTTATTTATTTGGCTGCGTCAGATCCTAGTTGAGGCACGCTGGATCTTCGTTGCAGCATGTGGGCTCTCTAGTTGTGTCTTGTGGGCTTAGTTGCCCTGAGACATGTGGGATCTTAGTTCCCCGAGCAGGGATTGAACCCGGCTCTCCTGCATTGGAAGGCAGATTCTTAACCACTGGACCACCAGTGAAGTCCTACTCCTATTTTTTTTCCAAGAGTTTTTCATCATTTAAGTTGACTGTTTAATCTATAATATTGGGATGAATGGAATTTAATGTTAACACTACTTACTTTTTTATTCCTCCATCTATTACCTGGAAAACAAATGGCAGTTTGATTCTAAGTTTATTCACAAACTCGAGGCTGGGGACTGCCCTGGGAGGGGTGAGCATGAGGGCTAGGAGGGATGTTGCTGGGAGTCCATTCCCAGTAAGAGTTGGTGAGAGAAACAGGCCCCAGCCACTGGCTTCACTTAGAGCTAGAGGAATAAAGTTTCATCTACTCCTAAAAGGAAGTGCGGGGGAAACAAGGTACTGCCAACATATCAGTTCAGGCCCACTGGTGGGTTATCTTAAATATTTTTACTTCCCCAAAGTTGAGGTGGTTGTGGTTTTCACATGCTCCTACAGTGAGCAAATACACATTGTATGATCAGTGAGATTAATACCTGTTATTTTATAAATATTGACTCTAATAGGTGACAACAAAATAGTGTCTGTGATATAAGCTTGTATGACTTTCTGATCAATTATTAACTTTTTCTGTCTCAGAATCTATCTTAGAATTTTGATAATGTATTATGATAAATATCTGTTACCCATTTTATTTATTTATTTATTTATTTTAATTAATTTATTTTTGGCTGCGTTGGGTCTTTGTTGCTGTGTGTGGACTTTCTCTAGTTGCAGTGAGCAGGGGCTACTCTTTGCTGCGGTGCATGGGCTTTTCATTGCAGTGGCTTCTCTTGTTGCGGAGCACAGGCTCTAGGTGCATGGACTTCAGTAGTTGTGGCTTGCGGGCTCTAGAGCACAGGCTCAGTAGTTGTGGCACACGGGCTTAGTTGCTCCGTGGCATGTGGGATCTTCCCCAACCAGGGCTCGAACCTGTGTCTCCTACATTGGCAGGCGGATTCTTAACCACTGTGCTACCAGGGAAGTCCCCCTGTTACCCATTTTAAACTTAGTAGACTAAACAGAAGTGTCTAAGAATGCTTTTGAGTCATCGCAGGGACGTGACTGCTAATAAGGACTAAAACATTGAGACACAGCAGCTTCTGTGGCTATCTCATGAGTTTGATCATTGAACTCATTAGGTGCTCTATCTTCAAAGAACAGCGTTGTTAATTGTGCTTTTAATGACATAGGAATAAAACAAGATGCATTTTAACAGCTATTGATACCTGCTAGAAGAAACGTACGTTAGGCAAGGAAGTGCAGGTAATAATAAAACGTCCGTATCAATGAATACTAAAATTGCATACAGATTAATGAAATAAGACTTTGTATCTTCTGATGTTAATCTAAAATTCTGATGATGGAAAATGCTATATTTAGGTGAGTTCAAAAGTGCATAGTCACTGACAGTCATTCTAATAAACTATCATTTGGGGTATAGTACTGGAGTTAATACCTAGAACATTTACTCATCTTTGAAGTTTTGAAAAATATATTGGTGCTCCAAGGGAAATCAACAGATTAATCAGGAAGGAGGGGAATTTGCTGAGTTCTTTTTTTAGCAGCAAAATAGTACAGACTCATGAAAGACTATGAGGAGTAGGGAATGTCCTTAGTGAAGTAGGATCCAAGGTGTTGGAAGCAGCTGGAAATGCCCCGTTTGGGATTGGTCTGTGTCAGTATAAGACTGAGGACAGGAAACCTGGGAATCACAGCTCACTCAAGCTCCTTGGCCTCAAGCTCCTTATCACAAGGGAAGGAACTTAGTTTGAAGTGGTTTCTGATGGTGTCTCTCCTAAATCTGGGTCTGTATTTCAAGAAAGGGGTCTAGATCTCTTCAAAGAACCAGTTACTGTCAGCCTCTATATCTCAGTGTCACTCAGATATTTTGTAACAGGGCACCTTACTGTTCCATTGCAGGTATGAATTTTAAAATGTTCAAAAGTGAGAAGTAAATCTCTCTCTCATGCACTTTCTGAGTCTGTGTCTGGGCTGTCTCTAATACTTCTCTTTTATGTTTGGAGCTAAAATCCACATGGAATTGATTTTTGCTTATAGTGTGAGATGGCGGGGTGTCTCTTTTCTTTCCCTTTTCATAGAAAAATCTAATTAATCCAACACCACTTTTGTAATGACACCTTTATCATAAACCAGGTGTCTATATAAGGACTCTACTCCATTCCATTGGTCTATTTGTCAATATTTTCACCAATATCATACTGTATTAATTACTGTAGATTTATATCTTAATATTTAGTAGAGTATGTCCTCACATATTTTTCTTTCTCAGGAGTGTCATGGTTATTCTTGACCCTTGACATATTCTTTACTCTTCCACTTTAGAATCTACCTGTCAGGGACTTTCCTGGCGGCGCCATGGTTAAGAATCTGCCTGCCAACGCAGGGGGCATGGGTTCGATCCCTGGTCCAGGAAGATCCCACATGCCGTGTAGCAACTAAACCTGTGCACCTCAACTACTGAGCCTGTGCTTTAGAGGCAGCGAGCTACAACTACTGAGCCCACGTGCCACAACTACTGAAGCCCACGCACCTAGAGCCCGTGCTTTGCAATGAGAAGCCACTGCAGCGAGAAGCTTGCAAACTGCAACGAAGAGTAGCCCCTGCTTGCCGCAACTAGAGAAAGCACGTGCACAGCAACAAAGACCCAATGCAGCCAAAAATAAATAAATAAATAAAAGAATCCATCTGTCAATTCCACAAAAATTAACTCACTGCAATTTTGATTGGGATTACATTGACTCTATAGATAAACCCAGAGAGTAATGACATCTTTACTATTTTGAGTCCTCTAATACATTGACATAGTATATCCCTCCATTTATTTACGTCATTTTCAATTTCTCTAGAAATGTTTTTAGGTTTTCTGTATAGAGATATTGCACATCTTTCTTTAGATTTATTAGTAGGTGTTTGGTATGTTTTGATGCTATTGTAAACAGTATCTTTAAATTTCATTTTTTAATGGTTTGATGCTTAACAAGGGAAGTTCCATTGATTTTTGCATACTAGTCTGTATCCTATAAACTTGTTAAACTCATCTAATAATTCTAATATCAATCTGTGGATTTTAATTTCTAAGAATGCAAAGAATTCAATTTTTTTAATATAATTGTCCCCTTTTATTCTTTTAAATTTATTTATTTATATTTTGGCTACACTGGGTCTCCGTTGCTGCGGGCGGGCTTTTTCTAGTTGCGTCAAGCAAGGGCTGCTCTTTGTGGTGGTGTGCAGGCTTCTCATCGCGGTGGCTTCTCTTGTTGCAGAGCATGGGCTTTAGGTGCATGGACTCTGTAGTTTGCAGCAGGTGGGCTCTAGAGTGCAGGCTCAGTAGTTGTGGTGCACGGGCTTAGTTGCTCCATGGCATGTGGGATCTTCCTGGACCAGAGCTCGAACCTGTGTCCCCTGTGTTGGCAGGCAGACTCTTAACCACTGAGCCACCAGAGAAGTCCCAAGAATTCAATTTTATTTCCTCTATCTTTAACACTGTTTTCTATTTTTCTTGCCTTATTGTATTGGCTAGGATCTCCAGTGTGTTCCTGATTTCAGAGTGAACAGTTTTAACATTTCACCATTAAGTACTATGTTTCCTGTAGTTTTGTTTTCCGTAGATACCCTATAACAATTTATAGATGTTTCCTTCTATCTATAGTTTGCTAAGAGTTTTTTTTTCATGACTACATGTAGAATTTTATCAATGCTTCCATCATTAAGATAATCATGATTTTTCCTCACTTCTTCTGTTACTGTGGTGAATTCACTGATTAATTTTTATATGTTGAAACAATCATATTCCTGAAATAAACTCAACTTGGTTGTGATGTATCCTTTTATATTTTGCTGGATTCATTTGTTTAATGAAAACCTTAACTTCTTGGTAGGATATATTAATTTGCAGGATTCCAATGTTTTTGTTGCAACAACTAGAAAATAACATGGATAAATTGCAAATTTATATTTGTAAAGATATCAGAGAGTCGTGGAACAAAGAGGAATGGGTGAACTAAAATTCCAGAACAGTAAGAACCTATCCTAGGTGAGCTAATGATTGTTTTCTTCCCTGGTGGGCTTGACTTAAACAGGGAGACTGTACTAGAAGAAAAAGAAGCCAGAAGAATTTTTGACAATCACACAGAGCTGGTGTGACCTATTAGAAACTGGAAGAGCCCAAATGCAAGGCTGGTTTTCCCCATGAGACATTTCCTGAGGGTGATGTGAGGCTGGGTGCTGGCCAGAAAGGCAGATTGTGATCTCCCATTGTCTTGTGGTGCTTGGGGAAAAAAAATCCTTCTAGGGAAAGGAGGCTTTCACAAATTCACAACTAGCCTCTCCCTCAGGTATACATACATGGGTGAATAAGCTTGCTAGGGCTGCCATAACAGAGTACCACAGACTGGGTAGCCTAGAAAAGTTTATTTTCTCACAATTCCTGAAGCTATATGTCCAAGATCAAAGTGTCAGCAGGGTTGGTTTTTTCTGAGGCCTGTTTCCTTGGCTTTTGGGTTATGGTGGTCTCCCTGTGTCTTCACATGGTCTTCCTTCTATATATGTGTCTGTGTCCTAATTCTTCTTATAAGGACATCCATCATATTGGATTAGGGCCCTCCCTAATGAACTCATTTTAACTGAATTACCTCTTTAAAGACCCTATCTCCAAATACAGTTACATGCTGATTACTGGGGGTTAGGACTTCAACATGTGAATTTGGAGCTGAGAGGGGATGGGGACACAATTTAGCCCATAACAATGGGGTTGTATGCAAAGAGCTAAGCTCAAACCTCTGAAGGACAGAACTACAAGGCTAAAGAATCAGAGACTATAAACTCTCAATTAAAAGCCCTGACCCAACTCAATCACTGATTGGATTGAGGTGATCTGTCCTTCAATCTATCTGTCTAACTGAGGAAAGGAGGACCCTTCACTAATGGAAGATATCAGCTGGAGCCTTCTCCTTTTACACACAAAGTCTGTCATATAATAAAAGATTATTAGACGTGTAAAGAAGGAAAAGGTGACCAATGACAAAGACAAAATACTAATAATAGAAGCAAACCCTTCCTTTCATTGAGAAGGCTTTAAATTACAGATTCAGTTTAGTTAAGAGTTACTGAATTATCTGGTTTTCTCTTTCTTCTTGTGTCAATTTTGGAGAATTGGGTCTTGCTAGAAATCTCTTTCATCTAATTTTTCAAAATTATAAAGTTTTTTTATAATATCCTTTTGTGATCTTTTAATATCTAAACGATTTGTAATAATAGTAAGCACATGTAAAACGCCAGAAAGTTCAGTTTACAGCTGATCCAGGCTGTGGTAAGGTAAGATATTTTCTCTTTTTTCCTGATCAGTCTCACAAGAAGTTTATTATGTTCCTTAGCTTTTTTCAAAGAACTATCTTTTAGCTGTGTTGATTTTCTCCATTATATGTATGTTTTTATTGCATGAATTTCTACGTTTATCTTTATTTTTTCTTTTCTTCCACTTTCTTTGGGTTTTATTTCTGCTCTCTTTCTTTTTTTTCCCCAGATGCTCAAACTTTTAATTCTTACAAAATAGTATAGAAATGAACCCAAACTAAACAGATATGTAAGTATGTACAAAATTTTACTTCTGAAAAAAAATCTATAAAAGTAGACAGTTAAAAAAACCAAAAAGATTTAAAACCAGTACTATGAAATTGATTTTCTCAAAGTAAAGTAAAAATAATTTTAGATTGTAGTTGGTTTTCTAGACTTATTTACATAATTTATTGTGGTCAGATGTATAAAGGAGCTTTTTTTTTTTTTTTAGAATATCTTTGGTTTCATTTTATTTCATCAAATAATCCTGAATTTTTTTCCCTTTGCAAATCTTTCAACATGAGGACATAGCATTTAAGGTACAAACCAACTTTGGTCTTCTTGCTATTGAGTCACAGGTTAAAAAGGCAATGTGATTTGTCCTCTTTCAGGATCAGACATTCAAAGAATTCTAATCAGTTCACTTGACAGAAGTGAGTTCGTGCTTTGAGGGGTAAGCAAGATAAATTGACTGAAACATTGGGAGTCTGCTGTCTTGAGTCTCATGTTCATTGCAGTTCTTTGGTTAACCATAATCATGTAGACATCAAACTCATCCAGGCATCTGAAAGGAGATTCAGTAGTGGACCACAGGGAAAGAATGAAGCAAGCCATGGAAAAAACAAAACACCACCACCAACAACAACATTCGCCTCTGGAGAAGGCCCTCATGTTATTGAAAGGAGCTTTGTTTCCCTCTCCAGGCTGAACTGATATAGTAACAGTTTCATTCTTGTGGTCAAAATTCATTTTTCCACAAATAGGCTGGCTGAGATAATAAGTTGTCAAAGTACAATTTGCATTGTAAAGTCAAAGACCTTCTAAATTGTTGATATGTTTCATATCTATGGGTTCTTATTTCCTCCAGTAATTTAATAAACCTTTCAAAAGTCCTTACTTTATTATCCAGATCAAGATACCTTTCTCTTGCTTCTTAGTACTGCCTCATTATTTCCTCTTGATCTCCATGACTAGCATGTTCTGCCTATATCTTTTGTCTTAATCTATTAATTTCTTTATCTAGAATCGATGCAGAATTTTTTTTCTTCTATCTGCTCTGGGCAGATTTATCTTCCTTTTTTGTGACATTTTCTCTTCTAGTTCTTTTTCTTTCATATCTAGCTCTTGTTTCTTTTTAGTTAAAGTATCCAAGTGTTCTTTTTGTTTTTCTTCAAAATGCCATTTCTCTTGTTTTTGGTTATCCACTTCAGAATCATCAGGGTTTGAGTCATCCTTAAGTGGATCTGCTAGCTGATTAATTTTCAGTTTAATTGCATCATCATACTTGTTTTCTGCTTCTATTTTCAGACTTTTAAGATGCTCCATGTTTTCTTTTTGTTGTTCCATATTTTTCTCAACTATTTTCATTTTCATTTTATTTTCTTGAGGCTCATCTTCCAAAGTTGCAACATCTGCAGACTGGAGTTCTTCTATATTCTCAAGTTCCCACATTTTAGAAATACTTTTTCTTATTTTTATCTTAACTCTTTATAATGTAGTTGGCACCTTCTAAGAAAATTTTCATTGTGTTTAATATCCTTTCCAAGGATAGACAAATGTTGGTGAAGATTTAATATCTGGGCTTACTTATTTTCATCCTCCTTCTCCAAGTCAGTTTGAAATAAATCCACATCTCTGCTTAGAAACTTAGGTCTTATATTTTCAGATAAATAATAATGTCCCACAAAAACCTGATCACCATCAGCAGTAAAAGCTACAGTTCTTGGCTAGCTTTGGGACTGCATTACTGCACAAGCTACACAATTATTTTTGACTAGTAGCACTGTCTCTATGCCTCTCATGTCAGTTAGGCTGTTTGCAACAACTGCATTTTCTATTTCTAAATCTGTCAGAACTGTTGGAAACTGGATGATAAGCAGCTCTGTGTCTAACATCATACGTCTTATTCCAAAACTCAGAAAATATTATCTGTGGCTTGGTGAATAAAACCTTTTCATCAGTGCCTGAAGCATTCTTTCATCAGCATGATTATGGCAACAATAGCTTTGCAGAAGTCCTTTTAAGCAAGGTTCAGTAGCCAGAGCACCCTCAGGGTCCCAAAGATGAATGCAAGCTCCTGAAGAGCCTATGGGTTTATAGGTAAAATGTCCACATCTATAAGCTCATCTCTGGCTTTGAGAAGAGTTGGACCATGAGGGTCAAATCCTTTTAGTCGATCAGTATTACTTTCAGTTCTTTCAGTTGTTGCTGATTATAGTTCAGCATATACTTCACATCTAATTTTTCTCTCAATTCTGGTATGTTCCTCTTTGTTCTTTTCTATGGCTAAAACTGTTCAATCTCTTGATTGAACTTTCTTGATCCTGTAAGGCCTTTACACTCTCTCCTTTTTAATATATATAATTTTTGTTTGATTATAGTTGATTTAAAATGTGTTTCTGCTGTACAGCAAAGTGAATCAGTTATACATATATCCACTCTTTTTTAGATTCTTTCCCATATAGATCATTACAGAGTATTGAGAAGTGTTCTCTGTGCTATATAGTAGGTCCTTATTAGTTATCTTTTTATATATCAATCCCAATCTCCCAATTTATCCCTCCCCCTCTTCCCCCCAGTAAGCATAAGTTTGTTTTCTACACCTGTGACTATTTCTGTTTTGCAAATAAGTTCACTTGTACCATTTTTTTAGATTCTACATATAAGCGATAGCATATGATATTTGTCTTTGTCTGACTTACTACACTCAGTATGGCAATCTCTAGGTTACACTAGGTTACACTCTCTTTTTTTTTTTTTTTTGGCGGTACGCGGGACTCTCACTGTTGTGGCCTCTCCTGTTGCGGAGCACAGGCTCCAGACGTGCAGGCCCAGCGGCCATGGCTCACGGGCCCAGCCGCTCCGTGGCATGTGGGATCTTCCCGGACCGCGGCACGAACCCGCGTCCCCTGCATCGGCAGGCGGACTCTCAACCACTGCGCCACCAGGGAAGCCCTACACTCTCTTTTAACTAAGATAATTTTTTTGCCTTTTCAGCTGCTCCAGTTCCAAAGATTGATTAGTACTTTTTTTTTTTTTTTTAGTTCTTCAATTCTTTTGCAAAGCTACTCATCATCTTTCTTTAATGTTCAATATGCATTTAGGGAATGGTTATATAAAACTTCAGCTTCATTATAGGCCCTTTTCTTAGGAGTAACATCTCCTTTCAATACCATACATTTTGGTGTTCAGGCAGTTGTCTCTTGACTAATCTTTTCTATTTTATCTTGAATATCCTTGTATTTTTTCTGCTTCATGAAGTCTGGCCTACTGTTTTTCCATTTTCCTGTCAAGTCTAGCAGCACGATCTTCTTCAATTTTTATATTATCTCTGATAGCACTCACTTGTTTTTCAGTTTCATTGACCACTGCCCAAGGCATTTCACATTTCAAGTATGTTAAATTAGCCTTCATTATACTTACACTAGCAATGCTTTGTAAACGTCTTCTTTCTCTAAACACTGGCACTTTAGTTCAGTAAATTACTCTTCCTTGATTTATCTACTCCTTTGTTCTTTGTTTCCATAATGTATAAATAATCTTTCTTCATCTGTTCAAGTGGGGTTGCTTTCATGAAGAATTTGTATTTGTCTCCCTCAATTTTAGATAGCTATAACTGGTTGCTCATCTCTTGTGTTAAAACAGAAACTGGATTAACAATCCTAGTCACTAGGATGTAAGCTAGGATTAACTGTAATTAGCTCTTCTTTCCTAGTAGAAACCATGTTTCCGTTTCACTTTTTAGTTTATAAGATCAACTTCCGTCCATGCTGATGAGACGTCGCACAGCTGTAGAGTCACCATACACATTAGTTTTATAGGCATCACCTCCACTGTTCCTTAATGTTATTGAGACAGCTGCTGAGTTCCATTGTTGCCAGCAACAAAGTTGATATTAGAACCAAATTTAAAGGGTGTAAGCATGGAATGACACATGAAGTTTCTTAGCTGAATACTCTCAATTATCCCAATTTCTCCTGCAAAGTAGAAGTATCATTAGTGAAAGAAACTGTACATTCATCTTCCTCACTTTATCAGAATCCTCCAGCTCTTGTCTCAGTCTTTTGGCATTTTTAGGAGAGAAGTTTTCTTCCTCTCTTTTGGCCATCAGGTCTCAAACAAGACAAAGTCTCCTCAAGGAACCAATCAGTGGGACTGTCATGGTGCAATCCTATGCTAAGGCTACTCTGGGAGTGTCCTGGCCTTGCCTGGCCGCCATTGGCCCCCTGGAACCGCGTGCCTGCCGCCTGGTGCTCTGCACCTGCCTCTGCTGTTTTTCTAATTTCATGAGACATTTTTAGATCATAAGTTTTTCCGTCTTCCTTCTTTCCTAATATGTGTATTTTATATGCTGTAAATTTCCCTCTCAGCATGGCTTTTACTGCATCTCCCAACTTGTGACAGGTGGTACTTTCAAGTGTTAATCCGTTTAAAATATTTTCTAATATCCTTAATGATTTCAATGTTTGAACAATGCACTATGTAGAAATGTATTTCTTAATTTACAAATGTGTGAATTTTCTACTTAAAATTTTATTCATTTCTAGCTTAATTCCACTGTGGTCAGAGAGTATGCTCAGTATCATTTCAGTTCTTTGAAACTTGTTGAGAGTTGCTTTGTGGTTCAGCATTTGGTCAGCTTTGCTTAATTTTCCATGTATACTTGAAAAGTTCTACTTTCCCCTAGAATTTGCCTGTTCATTCCTGGCACTCTCTTGTGGCTTGTTTATCTTAGTAGTGATTTCCTTTACTTCCTTTTTTGAAAGATTAAACTGTGAAGTATAACATGCATCATGGAAAAAAACATAATCCAAAAAATAACCACAAAACAACAAAACCCAGCCTCCAGGTCAAGATATAGAATATTATTAGCACTCGAGAAACCACATGTGTGTGCCTTCCTGATCACAATTGTATCTCTCCCCAGGATGTAACCATTATCCTAATTAATTTCCTTGCTTTTCTTTATAAATGTACTACCTCTGTGTGCATTTCGAAACAAAAGGGCTTACTTTTGCCTCTTGTTGAACTTTAAGTATATAATCACATTGTATATACTCTTCTGTGTTCTGCTTTTTTACTCAACATTAGGTATATAAGATTCATTTATGTATCTCCAGCTTGTTCCTTTTGTTGCATTTCAGTTGATTTTTATTACTGTATAATGTTCAGGTGTGTCAAAATTTGCTTACCCATTCTACTGTTGATGGGCTTTGGGGTGATTTCCAGTTTAGGCCAATTAATAACAATACTACTGCGAACATTCTTGTACATACATCCAGATGCACATCTGCATGTATTTCTCTAAGGTATAGATCTTGGATTTAAATCGTTGGGTCGGGGGTACATATATGTTCAGCTTTATTGGATGCCACATGATATTTTCAGGAAGAGTGTACCAGTTTACAATCTCACCAGCATTGTTTGGATGTTCCTGTTGTTCCATTTTTCTCTCCAACACTTAATGTTGTCAGACTTTTAACTTTTTTCCCAATCTGATAGGTGTGTATCCCACTGTAGTTTTAATGTGTACTTCCCTAATTACTAAGGAGGATGTCTGTTTATTGATCATTTGGATATCACCTTTTGTATAGTACCTGTTAAAGTCTTACCCATTTTTCTGTTTGATTTGCGCTATCAGTTTGTAATAGTAATGCTTACTAGGCTTTGCTGCTTATATGTATTGCAAATACCTTCTCCTATTTTTTCTTTTTCTTTTTCCTCTAATACCTAATAATAATGGAGTCTTTTGAGGAACAGAAGCTCTTAATTTTAATGTGGTTAAATTTATCAATCTTTATTTTATAGTTGTTACTGTTTGCATCTTCTTTTATAAATTCTTTACTGTCCTGGGGCTATGAAGATACTCTCCTCGATTCTTTTCTAAGAGCATTATAGTTTTGCCTTTCTTATCTAGGCTTTAATCTATCTGTAACTGATTTTTGTGTAGCCAAAGAAGCCGTCATTCTGGGATCACTTCAGGGTCTTGGCTCAGTTCATCCTTCCCAACCTTGTGTCAGCCAGAGCCTCAGTATCCTGATAGCAGTGTTACCACTATCCTCATTTACCTCAGAACAACTCTGGTTTTATTTTGATTTTTGGAGTGAGAGGGCCTTCAGAGACCTCCCCTATCTCTTGAGAGACCAACAATGCCTCAAAGAGACAGGTCCTATCCAAGGTCTAGTTGTTCCTTAGCAGAAGGGCGCCTCTGTGAACCTAATCAGTCACCACACCATTTGGAAATCCTTCACAATATATTTTGCATATTGGTCGAGGTCAGTACATATAGAGCATTTTCATTCTTTTAAAAGGCTGCATAATGATCTATTGTATGAAATTTATTTAACCAGTCCCCAATAGTGGACCTTTATATTCTATCCAATTATTTATTTTTACAATACTGCAGTGTCATTTCACACCTGAGTATATCTGTATTATAAATTCCTAGAGATAGAACTACTAGATCCTGTACCCTCCCTCAACCCCCAGCATAGAGTTTGTATCAATTTAAACTCCAGAAATGTAGGAGCATGCCTATATTTCCACATTCTCATCAAATGCATTATAAAACTTTTATACTTATCCATCTGATAGTTGAAAATAATATCTCATAATTTCAATTTGTATCTTTTACTATTGGTGAGATTGAGTGCCTTTTTATACATCTAAGAGAAATTTGTGTTTCCTTTTCTTGGAACTATAATGTTCCTAGTCTTTGCCTTTTTTTTTCTGTTGCGTTTTCCAGGTAGTTTTTAAGAATCCAAAAGTTTGCAAGGTCTTGTACCGAAATGTACATAGAATATTTGCTTTATGCAACTTTAAGGAAATATACCACAATGTTCTTTGACAAAGTATATAGATGCAGTGTTGCAATTTAGATATTTTACTGAACTCATTAAAAAGAAGATTTTATGGGGTTTGGAGAAAAAGTAGAACTTTGTAAGTACACGGGGAATATTAAGCAAAACTGTTCAGTGCTGTACCATAAAGCAAGTCTGAACTGCCCCAAGCGTTATTCTTTACATATGAAAGATTATCTTGTTTTTCTTTCTCTATGAAGAACCAAGCTTTACAAAGATTTATTACTGCTGAAATTTTAATCTACTCAATTAATTTGTGAATTTGTAAATAAATTTAAATAAGTATGCAAATCTTAAGTCCTTTAATAGATTAGATGTCATGGAATTGAAGGTCCACAGCTAAAATGGGCAACAGATTCCATTATCTTATTTCCTCTGCACTTAAAGCTAATTGCACTTTCAATGACATTTTTATGATAGAATATTAGCCCAGCTTCTTCAGATTCATAAACTTTAATATAGCTGAAACTTAAAAATATAAACACTAATTATTAACTTAGTACACTGTTAATTGAACTGAATTCTGTTCTTGTTTTCGAATAATAGTAGTAAATTCCTTTGGAAGCAAACAAGGGAAAAGGATTTTCATGTCATCCAGTTTTTCTGATTTAGGACGCTAGCATATCTAATGCAGAGTATCTTCAAAGTAAAGCAAGTTCACACTCTCACATTACTTCAAAGACTTTTGGTGTCTTTGGCGACTTGATAATTTATGTGTATTTGACCAGTAGAATATATTCTTATACTTCCTATTTTTGAGCCACTGATTAAATTATATTTAATTAAACTGCACAAGCATTTAACAATTCTCCTGTAGAGTATATCCAAACTAAGCATATAGCCTTAACACTATGGTTAAAAAATCTGACAGTTAATCTAAAATTATTGACTTTGCAATATATGTACTCCTTAGCACTTGCCCTTGGAAAACACTAACAGACATTTTAAACATTTGGGCCACGGGTAAATACCGTTTTTTAAAGATGAAGTTATTTTAAGATTGGAGGAATTGCAAAGAATACCTGGTTTATTCCCCTACTTCATCCTAGATAAAAAGTGAGGCACAGAAAGACTGTGGCTTGCCCAACAGATAAAAGCAGCTCAAATGTACAAGACTTTCTGATTAAGTCTGCTTCCTGGATATTAGTAGAATTATCATTCTGTTCTAAGTTTCACTTTTGATGTATGAAAGATGCAAGTGATGGAGACCATCCAAAGAAACTAGCCCCTCATTCTTTGGAGCTAGATTTTAGTAATAAAGAGGACATTCTGAATAACTATAATAGTCATTCTAGTGCTTACAGAGAAGTATCATTTAAAAGGTTCCCACCAAAAATTTAAGTTTGATGGCAAATATCCTTGCCCTCCAAACCATACCACTCTAGAATCAATGTATAGTGTTCTAAGTTTAATCTTGGAAAGCTACTGAGGGACAGAGTAAATGGAGTTATTCTTCTCAGTTTTAATGTCTATGTCAAAGTAGAGAGCTAAGGCTGGACTTCCAGATCCTTATATATTTCCATAAAACACCTTCCCATGAGTTTAGCCTGGGTGAATCATGCAAATTAAAAGAAAATTATTAGTACCTAATTGCCCCCCCCCAATAAAGACTGTTCCCACACAGACAGATATGGGCAAAATTTGAGTCAGAGCAAACATGAGAAACATGAAAAAGAAATACCATACTCATTTCATCGTTGGCAGGTACTGTCTTTGCCAGAAATTGCTGTTATAGTGGAGATTGCCCAAATCAAAGTCCTCAAACCCAGTGGCTTTTATGACTCTGTACATAAGCAAGGAAAGCCTTTATGATGTCACAGGAGGGGAGCCAGGAAATTACTAGAATCTTGTTTTAGCACTTTAGACTTAAGTAATCGTCTTGATGTACCTCAAATGCAAATTTATTACCTAAGAGATGGGTTTGGAGGAGCTTCTAGAAGCTAAGTTTGTTGCAGCTTGGAACACAGCTGGACCTGGAGTGGCCTGGTCCACGATGGTCTGGGATGCACTGATTTTTATAGTTGCTGATTCCTAGAGTTAATCTGCCTTTCTAGCTGGGGAAACACTGAGGGAACTGACCTGATGACGGCTATGGGTGGATGTCCAGCCAGCAGACAGAACATGTTATCCAAAAGCTATGGCCACAAACTACAGAAAGATCAAGTCAGCAACAGGCAGATGCAACCTGGGGTAACGTAAAACTCATGAATATAGCTGTTCAGATCATGCACTGCATAAACCTAGATGATACCATTTGCATCGATAGTATGTCCCAGCAGGTTGACCAAACATAGATATTGGTAATGCAGGAAAAATAAATAAATGGTTGTCCAAATAGGTATATGGAGACAGTTGGAACAGGCAAAGTCTACCAATGGTTAAGGATTCAGAGAGAGGACTCCAGCCTAAGAAGATAAACCATAAAGGAAATTGTCATGTCTTTAACGAAAAAGAGAATCTTAAAGGTTTTGTCACCTTGGGGTGTCATCACGAGGTGATTCAGCAAGTGGGTCTGGCCACCTCCTTTTGAATTTCACCTCCTCTGGATTCTTGCTACTGCCATGGGCACTGTAGCCCACTGGTCCAGTGCTCTGCCATTAAAGTTCTGGTGCAAGTGTGGACAAAAATACTTTATTTTGAGTCTTCCCAATAAAGTAGAAACAAGCTAGAATTTTTCCAAAAAAGATTTCACTAAATAAAAAACATGAACCAAAAAAATATTTAAGGAACATAAAAAGAACTATCTCCACCCAGCTTTTGCACTTCTAGGAATTTATCCAAAAGAAATAGTTATGAATGAGTGTCATTAGGGTTTGATCAGAGAAGCAGAACCACTTACGAGTGACATAGTGAGATCTGTATAGAGATTAGACCTTATACAGTTGTGGAAGCTGGTTGTGCAGTCTGTGCAAGACTGTGGCTCTTCACCTGGTGCCAAGCCTGAAGTCGGCAGGGCAGCAATTAGGACAGGAAGATGCATGTAAAGTAGGAGAGAGTGGGGACAAACTGGAACCCACAGGATGAGCTAAAATTAAAAGGATGGAACCAGAACTTGCACCCGCCTCTCACTGCTTCCAAACATCCAACTTCAGTGATGTGGAAGACTTCTAGAAGATCGAGTGCACTTCACCACAGGGCTGCACATGTGCCTGAGCCAAGATTTGGAGAGGTTGAAAGAGGAGATCTGGTGGGAGCTGGATCTGTGAGGCCCAGGTACTATCCCATGAAGAACTAGCTGGAGTTGCCACAGGCCTGGCTGCTGGCCCCTCTAACAAGATGATCCATGGTGGTGTACATGAGCTCTGACAGTGCCTGACCCTACACCAGTCTTCCAGGTATAAGTATGACTGCTGCTTCATTTCCACCATCTAAATCTCATGCAAAAAAAATGTATGGCTCTCATTAACTCAGAACCATGCAGGGCAGAGGGTTCAGGGAAATATAAGTCCAGATTACTTGACACAGTACAAAGTCATCATAGAATGTGTGCCAAAAATTAACTACATAGATTTTCACTGCAGTGTTATTTATAACGATAAAGAATAGACTATGACCTAACTGTCTAACAGTACAGAAATGGTTAAAATTTTATGGTATATCTACATATTAGAATATATTACAAAGGATGTAAAAGAATATTTATGTCCATAAACCTATGTTCACAACACAATTATCATTGTACCCGGTTGTATAAATACTAAGTTTTGATTAAAACACTATGGTGGGGGCTTCCGTGGTGGCGCAGTGGTTAAGAGTCCGCCTGCCAATGCAGGGGACGCGGGTTCGTGCCCCGGTCCAGGAAGATCCCACATGCCATGGAGCAACGAAGCCTGTGTGCCACAACTACTGAGCCTGCGTGCCACAACTAGTGAGCCCGAGTGCCACAACTACTGAAGCCTGTGCACCTAGAGCCCATGCTCCACAACAAGAGAAGCCACCGCAATGAGAAGCCCGCACACCACAACAAAGAGTAGCCCCCACTCGCCGCAACTAGAGAAAGCCCGTGCACAGCAATGAAGACCCAATGCAGCCAACAAATAAATAAATTAAATTAAAACTGTGGAAAGAAAGCAAGAAAAAAAAGTCACCTGAGTTTATACAATAATGATCCTACCTACCTTCTGAGTTCACAAGCCTTGTCCCTATCACATTCTGTGATAAGGCCTGAGCCCAAAAGGATGGGTATAACTTACTAGCGACCTGGCCCAGATTCCTCACTCTCTGGTCTCTACTCTGTACCCACATGGAGGGTGCTGTCTTGTGACCTGCCAGATGGGAGCTGGACTCCAATATAAAACTCAAGGATCTATATTTTGAATATGACATTGTCTGCTTGGGACTGCCTTACAGCACTAACCCTGGCTTTCATCCAAGAGACTGACCTCTCTCCAGGTATTTGGCAGGAACCTGGAGATTAACATAACATATTTCACTCTTTAGGGGAAACCTGCACTCCCTCAATCCTAGTCACTAGGATGTAAGCTAGGATGTAAACTTTAAAAGGGCACTGGACTGGTTTTGGTTTGGTTTTGTTTTTGTTTTTGTTTTTTTGGTTCACAGATGTGGTCCCAAGGTCCTGGCACATAATAGACTCTTAGAACATTGAACTAATTTTTTTCTGTATAGCAAATGGCTTAGTCTTTTATTTATTTTTTTATTTTTATTTTTTTTTGCGTTATGCGGGCCTCTCACTCCTGTGGCCTCTCCCGATGCGGAGCACAGCCTCTGGACGCGCAGGCCCAGCGCCCACGGCCCACGGGCCCAGCCGCTCCGCGGCATGCAGGATCCTCCCGGACCGGGGCACAAACCCAGGTCCCCTGCATTGGCAGGCGGACTCCCAACCACTGCGCCACCAGGGAAGCCCTGTCTTAGACTTTTATAGACAATACAGCAATCTCTTATTTTTAAATTCTAGACAAGGACGTCTCCTATGCTTTCTCCCTCAATCTCCATCTTTATCTCATCCCCTAGGAGAAGTTGCTGATTGGTTAGTCAGAAACCTGGACAATGACTGGGCTGAGTTTTCTAGGGATAGAGGTTTCATGTGTTTAAAGCTCAGTAAAAGGTCAGTTCTTGAGGAATGACCCTTGCCCGAGTATCTCCCTTCCACATTCTCTCTCACCCTGTGGCTCCATTCCCCTGCTGCTAGAAGCAGGCACTGGATCTACTTTTCCTCATAGCTGAGCTGATTTCAGGTCCAGAATTCAAGTTTAGTATTTGGAGAGGACTGTGAGTTCCATGAAGACAGAGACCTTTGTCAATTTTTGCTCAATTATATTCTCAGCACCTACCATAGTGTCTGGCATCTCTCTCTTAGATAGATAGATAGATAGATAGATAGATAGGTAGATAATAAATAGATGATAGAGACAGATCGATGTAGATAGGTAGGTATAGACAGATATACAGAGAGAGAATCTCTAAATATTTCTATAGAGAGAGGTTATTTTGATTGAATGAATGTGGAAAGAGCTCAAAGCATACTTTAGGAAAAAGGAGACTTTCACATGATTCTAGCTCAGCATACCAGATTTCTACTTTGAGGTGTTGGGTCATAATCAGCTTATTGTAAAACGCCATTTTACCTTCTATGTGTTGGTCATTGTCCTGTGCATACATTTTCACTAAGAACCTTAAAGTTTTACCAGGTTCTCCAGTGATGATAAAACCATTTAAGAACCCCAAATCTCACCCTGTTTTCCAACATGATTCAATTTTTTTTAAAAAGCCATAGCATTTATACAAGAAATATAATCAGACTTCTTAAAGGAAGCCTATCAGGATAGCTGCTAGCCTTCCTAAAATCTCACTGATTTGAGATACAGATCCTTAGAGAAACACAGACCCCTGTCCCTGGCATTAGATAAGCATCTGGGAGAGTCACAGCTGGCCAGGCTGTGGTCATTAGGTTGTGATTGTCAGGTGTTAAGCATCTTGAGGTAGTGCTTTTGTCCTAGGATAGTGCTTCTCAAACTTAAATTTCTTACTAACCACCTAAGAAGCTTATTAATACACAGATTATGATTCAGGAAGACTGCAGTAGAGTCTGAAGTTCTGCATTTCTAACAAGCTGGTCCAAAGACCACATTTTAAGTAGCAAGGACCTAGAACACTGACCTCTCTTCTTTCCACATGCAGGAGGTGCTTTTGTCCCATGATAGTGGAGAAAAAGTAATTTTTGAAAATGGTAAACTATTTAAACATTCTGTGCCTCTGTTTAATCACTTTTTTGATAAAAATAATATTACAGGTAAAATCCTTTTCTTCAGGAGGAAATGAGTCTTCCAAATGTCTCAATAGCTTATCTACATAAGGTACTTTTCTCCACCCTATGTGGTAAACAGAAATCACAAAAGGAAACGGTAGGAATCAGTCTAATATATCAATAATCACAATAAATATAAATAGATTAACTCACCTATTAAGAGATAAAGACTAGCAGAGTGACTTTTTCCCTAACATTTTATTATGAAAATTTTCAAACGTGCAGAAAAGTTGAAAGACTTTTACAGTATACACCCATAGACCCACCACCTAGATTCTGCAATTAATATTTGCTGTAATTGCTTCATCACTTGTCTCTCCACAAACTGACTTTTTAAAAAAATCCAGTTATATGCTGCTTACAAAAGACACATCTAAAAACAGCAGAAATTTGCAACTATGTGTGGTGATGGATATTAACTAAACTTGTGGTAATCATTTTGTAATTATATACATATATCAAATCATTCTATTATATACTTAAAACTAATACAATGTTACATATCAATAGTAAATGAATAAAAAATAAATTATAAATAAATAAAATATAGAACAGAAAAGTTAAAAAAATGAGATTCAAAAGTCATTTGCTGGAAGGCTAATTATGCTACCCATCTTGTGAAGTCCTCTCCACGTGATCAGCTGGATATACTAATTGATCAAGGAAAAGATGACCAGTTCCTTTCAGAGGGACAGTTACTACCTGAAAACTTCATAGCTGCCTGTACAGAAAAGAAAATCCCTGTTGTTTTCAGATTGCAAGAGGGTTATGATCATAGCTACTACTTCATTGCAAAGTAGCTCCATTGCATAGCTACTACTTTATTACCAGTCACATCAGATATCATGCAAAATACGTGAATTCCTGAAAAACTTCAGATAAGAGAATCTCTTCAGGATTACAAAATTGTAATAAACAGAATTGCAAGGAAAAAAGATTTTAAAACATTGGATTTCTTAATGCTAAAAATGCTTTATTCTGTAGTTGATTCACCCTTTGGATAAATATAACAAAGCTGAAAAAAACGTCATTTGCAATACCATATGATATCACATATGTGGAAATCTAAAATATGACACAAATGAATCTATCTATGAAACAGAAACAGACTCACAGACATAGAGAACAGACCTGTGGTTGCCAAGCAGGAGGGGAGGTGGGGGAGGGATTGACTGGGAGTTTGGGATTAGCAGATGCAAACTATTATATATAGAATGGATAAACAACAAGTTCCTACTGTATAGCACAGAGAACTATATTCAATATCCTGGGATAAACCATAATGGAAAAGAATATGAAACAGAATGTATATGTATTTATAACTGAATCACTCTGCTATACAGCAGAAATTAATACAACAATGTAAATCAACTATACTTCAATTTTTAAAAAGTCATTTGCACATCATTTTATCTTTATCAGGAGTTCTAGTTCTATGTGTTCAAAATAATGGGGAAATACTGAAAAATAAAAAAGTATTAGGTTTATACTAAATAATTTGAAGATTCTTCCTTATAGTATCCATTGTCATTACTGGCCTTCTCAATCTTTTTTAAAACATGGGATTACAAAGGAAACCAGCTATACTGAAGAGTTATCAAAATTTTAAAAAAGAACAATTTGTGATACAATGGTATATGTGCTTCATTCTTGTTGCATTACAAGATCTAGCTGCAGGCTTAATAACTGTTGTTACTCTGAAGAGGTGCTGAGCACAAATGGAAAGTTGAGATACCTGCCACAGCTCTCCATGGGACATGAGAATATCAGTGATTTTATTGGTGACAAAATCACAGCCACTGCGAATAGTAGTGGAGCTTGTTGTCTGTATTCATAATTATAGAAATTGCTAAATTTCAGTTACAAAGTTAATGAAAATAGAGGTGCAGTTTTTCTCCCATTCAGGTTTTATCCATAGACATCAGGTTAAGAACCCCAGACTAGTCTGAAGCCGTCCTATCACAGATCAGCAAACTGCCTCTCAGTTTTGGGTCCGTGTAAATTGTCTGATTACACAGCAGATTGAAATCCTGGAACAATGTATGTTCACTTATTCCAAACTGCTTCGTGTTGACTGGAATCTCAAGGCTCTAGGCTTGGAGCAACATATAAATGACAGAAGCCATGCTAAATTTATTTTGGTACAAAAGTAAAATTTGGACTTATATCATTTGGGTTTTCTCTTTAAAAAAGAACTTTACCTGCTACCAGAAATTATAATCAAGGTTTCCCAAGATTCTTGAGGTCTAAGAATGTTTGAGGTCTGTCTAAGCTGTTTGCAGATAAAATTTGTTTAGTGAAATATTTGGCCAATTAAGAAAGCCTCTCTGGTCTGCTTTCAGAGTTCTTTTTTGGACACGATCCCTTCATACTTTAATAAAATCCTGACATCTGTGAGCCAAAATTCTGGAAATATATTTCTGAGACACTCCGTCTGTGAACACCCTTTAAAAAAAATGCATCAGTGACAGAGAAGACTGTAATTAGAGCACTTATTCCTATTATTACACAGCCAAACAAGGAAGCATCCCATAAAAGTTCTCCAAAAGTAAACAATGTTTTTGGCTACTCGTTAATAATAGTATAACCCAGTTCTTCACGTACTATAAAGTCCCATCCAAATAGTCCAATGTGCTTGTAAAATTTGATTTATGTGGAAGAAAGCTTGGTCACCAGAAAAGTGTTCCAGAGCATTCTTTCCTTTTCTAATTCTCTGACTTGACTTTAGGCTCTCTATTCTAACCTTGTCAGTCTGTCAGTCAGTCCAGGAGTGTGTTTGGTTTTTTGTTTTTTGTTTTTTTTGGTACGCGGGCCTCTCACTGTTGTGGCCTCTCCAGTTGCGGAGCACAGGCTCTGGACGCGTAGGCTCAGCGGCCATGGCTCACGGGCCCAGCCGCTCCGTGGCATGTGGGATCTTCCCGGACCAGGGCACGAACCCGCGTCCCCTGCATCGGCAGGCGGACTCTCAACCACTGCGCCACCAGGGAAGCCCCCTACTTAATTTTTGAAATCGCTTCCATCATCATCCCATTTGACTTTGGAGAAACAGGAAGCACTTAGGAAAGAGATTCGTATCTCTTCCTAATCATCTTGCATCTCTCTAATCATCTGGCAAGATAAAATTACAATGGCCCTATCTACTCAGCCCAGACATTAGGAGTGGCATTTAGCTCAGGCATTCATCCAGACAGAAGAGAAATAGGATTAATTCCTCAATTCCCCAATTTTCATCTCCCACCTTTATTCCATAGGTCAGCAGGAAATAACCAGGTGAAGAAGAAAGGAAAGGGGCTTGATTCCACCTAGGTTCTCTTTATTCTAGAGCCCTCCTCCCCACGCAAATTTATAAAGCCAAGGTTAAAACATAAACTCCTTCAGGGTGAGGATTTGGTTTTATTTGTTGCTGTTCTTCCAAGGTCTGTGTTCTAAAAATGTGCTGGGATTTGTTTTGAGCAGGTGTAGTAGGACACACAGACACAAAAATGACTGCCACGAAGGAAGAAGTTATTTTCTTGTATTCACAGTGCCCTAGGAGCAAGAGGCACAGCACGCCATACAGGGCCACACAGGGCCACACAGGGAAGCACCACAGCGAGATGAGCAGGCAGAGGAGGGAACTGCGGGCAGTTTTTGTTGTGGTTTTCAAGGGAAAGAATGGGCGAAGCAAGATAAGCAGGTGGAACAAACTTACCATTGGATAGTTTGAATAATGTCGGCGGGCTCTGCTTGTAGGGGTGTCCTCAGTTGGCTGGCACCTGGCCCTGTAGTGATGGGGCAGGGGATGGTGTCCCTAGTCTGGTAAAGTCTGGAAGAGAGTTACTTCCTGCCTCTTCTCACACTGGGGCTCCTCAGGCTGTGCCAGATACAGATGAAATCTTTCCTTGCTGCCCTCTTAGGGCGGCTGGACTCTGGGAGCCTCAGGTGAGGGAAGTGGTAGAGGTGGGCTCCACCGCCAGAGCGGGGGGCCAATCTCCTCAGCAGTTCCCTCGGAGGAGAAACACCTCAGCAAAGCAGACATTTGGGTTTTGCCCTGAAGACAACACAGGAGGAAAGGATATTCCTCCCATTAACGTGGATTTGTGTTCTTTTCAAAACTGTAACCCTTGTTTTCTTTCCCTAAGGAGCCTTTGAGCACTGCCAGGGCTTGGATTACAGCATGAGTCATGGCGTGAGCTGTGAGTCACTTTATCTTAGTCATCTGAGAGCGCTTTCTGATCCTCAAATCTCTGGTCTAGTAGAAGAGAAGAGAGGAAGATGTGTGAACTCACTTCTGCTTGTGATTTTTTTCTTGCTTCATATATTCCTCCTTTCATAGTATGTCCTAAGAAGGCACAGACAAGGCTGGGGAAACAGTAGTATTAGGCAAGAGTATTTTTCCACTTGTCTCTGTCACGGTCCTGCAGGAAACAGCTGGTTTGCACAAAGTCTTTCATTCAAGAGCGTTTAATAAGCGGACTATTTACAGGGGTGCAAACAGACTCTTCTGTCTGTTTGGATTACGAACCCCACAAGGAATGGTGAGGACCAAGGACAAGTACGAGCCGGCAGCCGATACCACACGCAGGCCTGTAGAAGGGAGTGGGCATGGTGTTACTGGTCCCAGGGGGAGCTGTAGCTGGGGAAGAGGGGACACTCAAAAGTCCCCATGTGTTCCTCCAAAAGAGGAACACAACCACTGTAAAATCCATGGTTTGGCAGGGCTTCCCTGGTGGCGCAGTGGTTGAGAGTCCGCCTGCCGATGCAGGGAACACGGGTTCGTGCTCCGGTCCGGGAAGATCCCACATGCCGCGGAGCGGCCGGGCCCGTGAGCCACGGCCGCTGAGCCTGCGCGTCCGGAGCCTGCGCTCTCACAACAGTGAGAGGCCCGCGTAGCGCAACAAAACAAAACAAAACAAAAACCATGGTCTGGCAAGGGGGCATGGTGGGATAAATAGATCGATGACTCCTCTTTCTTCCTGCTCTGACCTTCCAGCACCACCCATTGACCAAAGTCAATTGGAAGCCAGAGGACTAGAGTCTGTCAGTGCACAGGGCAAGACCAAGAAGGGTGGAGAGTGGAGGGGCAAACAGAGTAACCAACACACAGTCAACATTTGAATGTTTAAAAAATGGCCCACTTACTCCAGACAGCAAACCACTAAGTACAACTTATTAGACTTTACATTAGAATACTGGACTTCTGTACGTGCCAAAGAAATGCAACACTGCCTCGTGGAAGATCAGCAGATCAATGGCAAACAGGGCCCCTGGTTCCTGATCTCTTGATGAGTGGGGTTTAGATTTTCTCTCCCTGGCCCTTCGCAACTCTCCTCACTCTGCGTTTTGTGTCTGTCAGGGACAATAAAAATCTGTGCCAATGTATACATGTTTCTAGAATCATAGGTTTTTCAGAAGGCTATCTTGTTCAATGCCCTACCCCATCCCCACACATCAGGCAGCCCTTTGATAGCATTGATGTAAAAAGTACTTGAGTAAAGTAACTTTGTAAACTTTACAAAGTACTTCACAAAGTATCTGAGTAAGTACTTTGGTGGCAAATTATTTACCACCCCCTGAGGGAAACATATAACAAATCTGTTTTTAAAAGTTGTTAATACCAAGCCACAACAAACTTTATTAAAAAGTTTCCTCTTTCAAGTGACAAGTTTTATCAAAGTTAGGTCCTTAAAGGACAACTTAAAAGTTGAAATTTTTCTCAGTTTAGCTGGTAACTTCAAGATGATTCAACATCATCCATACTATTTGGCCATGTTTTCATTCTCCTGAGGTGTTTTGTTAAATGGAGTCTGGAATCCCACAGATTCTTCTTTGCTGCTGCTGCAGAGTAAAATCAACTCGAGAGTGGAGTGAAGGTGTTGGGCTAAGGGGGTGAAGAAGTTACCTGGGGACAAGAACTAGATACTTTTAGGGAGAAGAATAGGGACACAATGATATTGTTGTTAAAGAATTACTAGTTAAAGGTCGAAGAGGAAGAGAAACAGCATAAAATTAAACAGGGAATCTTTGTAGCACTCAGGAACCCAAAAGGTCTGAAAAAATAAAACTGGAAGATTCAGTGATAGTGTCTGTTTATTCCTATGGATCTACTCTCACCCTTCTCCACTCTGCTGTGTCCTGGAGGCTGACCTATATGGGCTACATCATCTTCCCTCTGGGTTTCAGATTAGCTTCAGCCATTTGGGACCAGGCAGGAGATTGGAGGGGAAGAGAGTAAGGCTGGAATATTCATGCTGTCTCCCATTCTTCCTCCCTGTGGGGTCCCTGCCAGCTGACTGCATCCCTCAACTCAAGGCCATAGCCTCAGTCAGCCTGCCCTTTTTACACTTCTCTCTCTCTCTCTCTCTCTCTCTCTCTCTCTCTCTCTCTCTCTCTCTCTCTCTCTCGTCTGTCTCTCTTTCTCTCTCTGGATTTCAGTAACCCTCTCCCATTCAGGCCTGGGCACTGCAAAACCCTTGTGGTTTCCCACACCCTGCCCACAACTTTGTAAGTAGCCCTGTTCGTTATAAAATTGCCCAACTGGAACGAGCCATCTGTTTCCTGCCAGCACCCTGACTGACACACTCAGTCCCATTCTTCTCCCAATATTTACTGAGTAGCTACTATATTTCAAGGAAGAATAAAATGATAAATTAGACAGTTACTAATCTCAAGGAGGCTGTCTGGGGAGTGGAGACAGCCACAGGAACAGATGGTTATATCACATCTTGATAAGTGATGCAGAGAGGCACTGGATGGGGAGGTGGGTAGAAGTGTAAAATAGGGGCATAGGCAGACTCAGGGAAGGTTTCTTGGTGGAGATGGGGTTGGACAGTTTTAGAGGCAGGGACATGGGTAGGGAGTGGTGAGGAGTTGGGAGAGAAGCCATGGACATCAGGGCCAGACCATAGAAAGCCTTATACTGTGGGTAGGGGTCCTTCTTTTCCACTTGTTTACTCTCTTTCTTTTTCTCCCTTTCTTTTTACCAACAAGGGAGAAATAGTGACATCAGTGAAGTCTGCAGCCCCTTACTCTTAGACCTCAATCTTGCCCCACTACCAGTGCTTGACACTCCTACTTCCTTGCCTAAAACCTGTCTTTTCCATTGAAAATCACTCCCATACATCTCCTGCATATTCTAAGGCCTTTCAAAATGGCAAGATGACAATTTGGTAAACTAGTCCTTGGAGGTGAGCTACAGGAGAGAGCTAGAAGTGAACGTTCCCAAGTGCATTCTAGGAGCCCTAACAGCCAGAGCCCCATTTTCTTTAACAGCAGTTGATAACACTGACACTTTTCTTGTCCAATGGAGAAGGGTAAACTTAATGTTGGAAAGAAGGCAGGGAGTGAGTGAGCTTCACTCCACCAGGGTGGGGCTTTAGTTCAAATAGGTTTGAGCAGGTAGCACTTTTAAGATCCGTTTTTATCACATACGGACAAGTCCAGGGTCCAGGAGGTATCTGCCTTCTCCCTCTTAAGTGCACACTGCCAGTAGTTTCCTTGCTAGGTAAGGCCAGGTCCACACAGTCCCACAGTTGCCTCCTTGGCATCAAAGACAGCCAGTCCTCTAGAACTGCGGCTCATGAGGCTTCGTTAGTCAAAATCACACACACAAAGCCACCCAACGGACCCCTCTCTTCTGTTAACCGAGAGTGCGCACCACTGCCTCCCCTCATATAAGGAAAGAGACACGGGAAGAGCTAAAAGAAAGTGGTGGGTACGGAACCCTCAGCACTCTCGCTCTCAACAAGTAACCAGATCGGTTATTCGAGCTCTCCGCAAGCACGGACGCCGGGCCAGGGGCGGCCACCCCGCAGCGAGAGCTCTGGGCGGTCACTAGAGCCCGAGGGTGGGGCTAGTCTCTGAACACCGGCCAGCTGCCCGCCCCCTGGAGGCCCCGCCTCCCAGACAGGCAAGCGAGAAAGCCCCTCCCCCGGGCGCTCCTAGAAGTTGACGACGCGTCCCGCTGATGTGCCAGTACTTAGAGGCCTCCGCCGCCGCTTCGCGGAGTTCCTGTGGCTACCACCGCGCGGAGTATGGGGCGCTGATGGCCATGGAGGGCTACAGGGGCTTCCTGGGGCTGCTGGTGTCGGCGCTGCTCGTCGGCTTCCTGTCTGTGATCTTCACCCTCATTTGGGTCCTCCACTACCGGGAGGGGCTCGGCTGGGACGGGACCGCGCTCGAGTTTAACTGGCACCCTGTACTCGTGGTCACCGGCTTCGTCTTCATCCAGGGCATCGGTACTGGCACCTCCTGGGAGGAGGCGGGGAGGCAGGGGCCGGGAGTTCCCGACCGAGTTCCAACCGAGTGGGGTTGGGCGAGGGAGGGGGTGAGGGAGCAGCGCGCGGCGGCCCGGGAGCGGAGTCGGCGGGGCGCGGCGCTGGAGGGAGGTGGGCGGGCTCCGAGGCCCGGGGGCCGCGGGCCGGGCCGACTTGGGCGAGCGCTGGGGCGGAGCGCGCGGGGCCGGGGTTCGCGGTGAGACGCGTGGCGGGGTCGGCTGGGCACTGACGCGGCGCGGAGGGCTGGCCGGGCGCGCTAGCCCGGCTTGGTTAGTAACTCTTTGCTGCGAGTGGTTGCGACGCGATACCAGACGACACCAAACGCGGGAGCGGAGGAGAGATGCGGGAGCGTGGTGCGGCCCGGCAGCCCACGAGCCCCCGAGAATCGCCCCCTGTGGACCGAGCCTGCGCCATCACAGGCGCGGAGATCTCTTTAGGCGACGCCTTTCGTTGAACTTGCTTCAAGGCTGCGGGTTAGGAGAGGAAGGCAACGGGGGCGGGGGGGTGGCGGTGGGAATGGAGGGGCGAGAATTTGCTTCTTGTCTCATCCTCAGCCCTGAGCGAAGGGGCCCGTCAACGGGTAGCGGGGGTGAGTGAAGGAAGCATCAGCTCTGGTTTCACTCCTAGAGCGTTAAACGCAGTCGAGCCGAGAAGCTGCCAAGACTCTGAAGGGTGTTTCGCTGCCCTGCCTGGTTATTGGACAGTCTGGAGCCCGACTTGTTTTTGTGGCTGCTGCCCAGAGAAAGTTCCCCTGCGGGGCTTCCTGTTGGGCGCTAGCCCGGAATGCGGGGCCAGAGATGCCCGAGGGGGCCCCGCGGCTGCTGGGCTGGGAGAGATGCTTCTGCTTGGAACATCTTTGGGGTTTGCTGCCTCGGCCTGCAGCCTCTGGGATGAGGCTGGCACGGAGGGAGCGCTCAGCGGATGGCAGTTTTTGTTCTTGTTTTTGAGATATAATTGATATATTAGTTTCAGGTGTGTAACATGATTATATGTGGAAATGTCTAATTAACATCCATCACCTCACGTAGTTACAATTTTTTCCCCCCTTGGGATGAGAACTTTTAAGATCTAGTCTCTTTAGCAATGTTCAAATCTACAGTATAGTATTATTAACTGCCGCCATCATTCTGTGCATTACATCCCCACGACTTATAACTGGAAGGTTGTACCTTTTGACCACCTTCACCCATTTCCCCCCTTACCTCCTCTCTCCGTCAGTGTCCGGTTTTGTTGTCTTTGTCTAGTGCTGCTCACAATGTCCTGACAGCTTCCTTTCCTTCAGCTGCTGTTGAGCTGGAGGAACCTCTAGCGAGTGGTGCAAGCGCCATTTGTTTGTAACCACTTTCCAAAAAGTGAAGTCAAGGCCTTGGCAGAGAAAGTATTTAGAACAAGGCAGAAAGTAGCGGACTGGAGTTATGTCGTAGAAAGTAATGGAGAGGAGTGGAAAGGACTTGGGAAGGAGGTGCCCACCAGCCAAAACCTCTAGCCTTGCCTCTGAGCAAGCTGCCTTTTTGCCACCAGTATTTAACTTTCCACAAACAAAGAAGAGAACAAAAAAGTGCCTACCTCCTTTCTAAAGAAAAGATTTTTGTTTCCATTTAAAACGTGGGCAGCAGCCTTGGCCAGTGTGGCTGGTGTGGCTGGCATCCTCCCACTCTGGGAGGTACTGGAAGCTGTTGCCAAGGCCCAGCTGTGGTTCTGAGGCTTCCCTGGTGTGAGATGGCACCCGGGTGTGAGTACCACTGGCTGGCTAAGTTATTCGTTGCGTATTTTGCTACTAAACTAAAATGAGAAAAACATACTCAAGTTCCAAAGTCGCTGTTGGCAGAAGCACTCTTTCCTTTGTGGTGGAGCCCTTAAGTTTGGCCAGAGCTGTCAACACCTTTTGTTTGCAGTAAGCAGTAGGAACAGTCTCTTCATCTCTTCAAACCAACTCCTCAGAGCAGCTTCTAATACTAAGAAACTTTCCGGAGGGGCTAGAATATCTCCTTACCATGGAGGGTAAGGGAAACACAGGTGATAATACTTGTTTCTTGACTTCTAAAGAGGAGACGCTCTAACATTTACTTAGTGCACTAAGTGCACTATTTCACAGATATATAAGGGTAAACTGGGCTTCCCTGGTGGCGCAGTGGTTGAGAGTCCGCCTGCCGATGTAGGGGACACGGGTTCGTGCCCCGGTCTGGGAAGATCCCACATGCCGCGGAGTGGCTGGGTCCGTGAGCCAGGGACGCTGGGCCTGCGCGTCCAGAGCCTGTACGAAAAAAAAAAAAAAAAAAAAAAAAGTAAACTGAGGCACAGAGCAGGTGCTACTTCTGTGTAGCACTACTACACAGAAGTAGTGTGTTTTCAGGGGCTTTATTTTCAAGGTTCATTTCTCTGCTTTTATGGCAATACGCTTATTTTCTGTAAGATATTCTGTTTGAGAAGCAAAAAGCTTCATGTAAAATACACTTTGAAACTTTCCCTTCATGTTAGAGTCCATTACAGTTTTCCTAAAATAATTTATAATTTGTCTAAACCTTGGACTTTTCTTAATCTGTTTATATTCACTTTGGAGCAAAAATATGTACATGGATATTTTGGAAATTTTCATCTGCTGCTTTTACTTAAGCTTAACTCCTGTATTTGTATTAGTTTTAGAATGTTTGTCCTGTCAACATTACCCATCCTGTTTACTATTTGGATTCCAGATATGAAAAGCACTTTAATCAGATGACACACTTATTTTTAAAATTTATTTTATTGAAGTATAGTTGATTTACAATGTTGTGTTAATTTCTGCTGTACAGCAAAGTGATTCAGGAATACATGTGTACATTCTTCTTCATATTCTTTTCCATTATGGTTTATCACAGGATATCAAATATAGTTCACAGTAGGACCTTGTTTATCCATTCTATATGTAATAGTTTGCGTCTGCTAACCCCAAACTCCCAATCCGTCCCTCCCCCACCTCCCATCCCCCTTGGCAACCACAAGTCTGTTCTCTATGTAGGTGACACATTTAATTGACATGCACGTAAGCTTTCTCATACATATAGGCACGTGCATAGCACTCATGAGTTCTTGCAAGTCTTGGCCCACCTGCATGTCCTCACATCCAGCAGTAGGAAGCCTCCAGTAGAAGGACTAGGAGTAAATAGTTGAATTCATAGGCGGGGGAAACACACGTGTTACAGACTAGCCATGTTATAAAAGCTTTTTTACTGTGTATAATTGCTTCAGGGAGCAAATTTTTAGGCTATGTTATTTCAGATCTCTAATAGTGAACATGATGTAATTGAGCTCTGTGATACACAAATGTTCAGCGATGAGGAGGGAAGGCCAAAGTACAGTTTTTACTCTAAGCATAAAATGCTTTACAAATGCAAACAGTAAATGATATTTAAAACTATGTGAGAATATGTGTCCTCTGAAACACCTTTAAGAAGTAAGCTCTGAAGAAAACAAGGGTAACATAGAAGTTACAAAATAAATATCTATGTGTCTTTTGGAAAATATATGTGTTCTAAAATAAAGTGTAAGAGACTACAGGATAGTTAAAACTGAAATAAAATTTTAAACTAGTAGGAAATCCAGCAAACATGAATGAGGAAGTTTCAAAGAGAACTTTTAGAAGAGCTTTGTGCTTCTCTCAAAGGACTGTTTCCCATGAAATAAGTATACTGCCAGGAAATCAGAGAAACAAAACTTGAAAAGGCCACAGAAAAGACTGAAACAAATAAATGCTCTCAAAGTGGCTGTTGATCTTTTAAAAGGTTCAGCAAGGTGGAATGTGTTCTTTAGTAAAAGGTAGAAAATTCAAGTATATAAATTTAGTGAAAAGAAGCCTCAGCAATTATATACGCCTTACTTTTCCACATGTAGAACTCTTTTGACTGTATAAACTGAAGGAAGAGAAATTCAATAGTATAATGATCTCAGGTTGGTTTTGTGAGAGAATATAACTTCATTTAAGTCACATTTAAAAGAATAACAAAAAGAAATTAAGGGTAGTTCTTAAAAGGCAAATGGGATATCCTATTAATGTATCTAAAAGTGACCAAATTCGAAGACCACTTAAATATATTTGGAAAGGCTCTTGGGGTAAAACCTGGCAAAGAATAGAATGGAGAAAGTGCCCCAAATACCTACTCCAAAACCAGCCTTTGGGACACCATAGATAATTAAACCTGTCATTCATAAAGAAACGGGGGTTTTTAAAAGCATAAAGACACAACTCAAGACAACAATTCAAGACAACCCCAAGTACATTTCAAGACACAATTCAAGACAACCACAAGCACGTTTTTTTTGGTTATAAATAAGTACATGCAGATCTCTTTGTAATACATCTAATAAAAATGTTTTAGACATGATTATTTTGCTCACTGTTGTATCCCCAGCATCTAGAATAACACCTGGAACTGGCACAAAGTAGGCCAGTAAATAGTTGTTGAATGAATGAGTGATTATTTCAGTACCATCGCCAATTGTTAGTAACAAAATGCAATTTTACAGCCACTCATTTGTGGTGATAATAGTAGCATCCAAAGAAAAAGTGCCCTCCCTTCCCCTCAGTGATTCTGCTGTTTACAGCTGCTTTGGAAGCACTGCTTTAGTCAGCCTCAGGGGAGAATGGGCATCATGTTATATTGGAAGCGCATCTCTACTCTAAAGGCCTCAAGCTCATTAGAATGTTACTGCCTCATTAGAATTGCCTACCACCTGTGCCTTCTCACTCCATCAATTCTCCCCTTTTCCTTGTGCATCAAGTTTCTCCCCCATTGGATTATTTTCAATGTGTTATAATTTCTGTCATCTTTTTAAAAAGATTAATTAATTTATTTTTGGCTGCGTTGGGTCTTCGTTGCTGCGCACGGGCTTTCTCTAGTTGTGGTGAGCAGGGGCCACTGCTCGTTGCAGTGCACGGGATTTTCATTGCGGTGGCTTCTCTTGTTGCAGAGCACGGGCTCTAGGTGTGTGGGCTTCAGTAGTTGAGGCATGTGGGCTCAGTAGTTGCGGCTCATGGGCTCTAGAGCACAGGCTCAGTAGTTGTGGCGCACAAACTTAGTTGTGTATCTCTTGCAAATACTCTATGGACCTGGTTTTCTTATTCCTGAAAAAGATATATAGTGAGTTGAACAGTGGCTCCCAAAAGATATGTTCAAGTCCTAATCTCAATGACCTGTGAATAGGGCTTTAGAGTCTTTGCCGATGTAATTAAGGATCTCAAGATGAGATCAGCCTGGATTCAGGATGGGCCCTAAGTCCAATAACTGGTGTCCTTATAAGAGAAAAAAGAAGGAGATTTGAGGCACAGACACACAGAGGGGAGGCCATGTGAAGATGGAGGCAGAGATTGGAGTGATCTGTCTACAAGTCAAGGAATACCAAGTATTGCTGGCAGCTACCAGAAGCGAGGAGAGAGTTATGGAATGGATTCTCGCTCAGAGCCTCCTGAAGGAACCAGTCTTGCCAATACCTTGATTTTAGACTTCTGGTCTCCAGAATTGTGAGAGAATACATTTCTGTTGTTTTAAGTCACTCAGTTTTGGGTACTTTGTTATGGTAGCCCTAGGAAACCAATACAGGATATAACAGTTACCACTGCACTCTGGGAAGCCCAAAGTATGGTATTTTCATTCGGTTTTTACAGACTTTTTGTTGTTCTTCCCAGTCCGAACACAGTTTACCAATCAGAGGCCAATTTTATTATAAGCAGTGTTGCCCAATAACATTGGTGAGAAACCTCTCTGTTTACTAGCGCATATGACCAAAGGTCAGATCCTCGTGCAGCAGGGTATAGGTAGAGAATCGGAGATTGCCTACTCCTGGCAAAATAGGAACCTCTTAGCTCCAGCAGATTGTGGCTATGTGGGGATGCCCACAGTGACCAGAGTTTCTCATTATCCAGGAGAATCTAGATTTTAAAAAACTGGTTCAGTCTAAAAGTAAACAAGCCACAAAACCAAAATATAACCCCCAAATCGTGCTGATCAAACAAAACACATCTGTGGACCAAATCCAGTATATATCTTCCAGTGACTTCTAGAGTTTTCTATCTTGACTTGGTGGGGTTTTAAACTTTTTCCCTTAAAGAGTAGAACAATCTTCCCTTTTAAGAAAGATAAACCAGAAATATTTGTTATAACTGTTTTTCTTCCTATAGAAACTTTCTTAAAAGATCAAAACAGGCTTTGAAATGACTGCAGACTTCAGCTGTACTTTTCTTTTAATTAATTAATTAATTATTTTTGGCTGTGTTGGGTCTTCGTTGCTGGGCATGGGCTTTCTCTAGTTGCGGTGAGCAGTGGCTACTCTTCGCTGCGGTGCTTCTCTTGTTGTGGAGCATGGACTCTAGGCGCGTGGACTTCAGTAGTTGTGGCATGCGGGCTCAGTAGTTGTGGCATGCGGGCTCAGTAGTTGTGGCTCGCAGGCTCTAGGGCGCAGGCTCAGTAGTTGTGGCACACGGGCTTCGTTGCTCTGCAGCATGTGGGATCTTCCCGGACCAGGGCTTGAACCCGTGTCCCCTGCATTGGCAGGCGGATTCTTAACCACTGCTCCACCAGGGAAGTCCCAGCTGTACTTTTCTAAGTCTGTTCATTCATTTATTCATTCGATTTCTTCATATATTATCCTATTTATTTAATTAGCATGCATTTATTAAGCACTTACTGTATGCCAGACAGTGTAAAATAAATGAGTAAGATGTAGCCCTATCTACAAGTTGTTCTCATTTGAGTTTGTTAGAGGCAAGTTATGGTTTTCTTTTAGAAAACCTAAGCCCTAAATATTTAGAGCTGTCTAAGACTTGAATTTCAACTCCTAATTTTAGAGATCAAATGCCTAACCAGGGTTAGACCACCAATGATATCAGAGCCAATACTAGTTCTAATGTCATAATATTGATATGAGGCATAAGAAAATATAGCTGGTGTTTCTGGGTATTTGTAAACGTCTAGCCAATTAATTGAATTTTTCTCTTTTCATACACTATTTCGTACCAAGTAGGTGCCTTTGTGAGAGTTTTAGTCACTTCAAAGAGATGCTTCTAGTGCCAAGTTGCTAAAACAAATCTTCCAAATCATCCAGATCACTTCTTTCATTTGGATTCTCCAAAGGTTTTCAGTTTCATGGTATTCATGCTGTGAGACAGTCTGAGAGCACAGGCATGCTTCAGAGCTCAGATTCTCTTTGGTAGCCACTGCAGGAATCTTTTCAAGAAGTGTATTTAAAGAGGATTCTCTGCTTTTACATTTAAACTTCAGGTCCTTTGGACTGTGTCAGGTGAATTCTTAGGTGCACAGGGAAATAAGTTGTAAATCTTGATAATTGTGCTCAGAACATACTACCAAGGAGGTCAAAGTAATACGTTATTCAGAGTGTTAAGAAAAGTGTAATGGGCACACCATATTTAAGTAGACTTTATAAGTGTCTTAAAATTCCAGTGTACTTCAGTCTCAATAACTTACTCTTATTTTATTTTGGGGTTCACTTAAAGCTTACCTAAAGCTATTAGGTGGGGCCGAGTGCAGAATACTTTTTACTTACTTGAAAGGACCATTTTTTAAAATATAAATTTATTTTTATTTATTTTTGGCTGCGTTGGGTCTTCGTAGCTGCGTGCAGGCTTTCTCTAGTTGCTGCAAGCGGGGGCTGCTCTTCATTGCAGTGCGTAAGCTTCTATTGTGGTGGCTTCTCTTGTTGAGTAACACAGGCTCTAGGCGCGTGGTCTTCAGTTGTTGTGGTGCATGGGCTCAGTAGTTGTGGCATGCAGGCTCAGTAGTTGTGGCTCACAGGCTCTAGAGAGCAGGCTCAGTAACTGTGGCACACGTGCTTAGTTGCTCTGTGACATGTGGGATCTTCCCGGATTAGGGCTCGAACCCGTGTCCCCTGCATTGGCAGGAGGGATCTTAACCACTGCGCCACCAGGGAAGCCCAACTGTTTGGTTTTATATGAACTAACACTTGGGTCAGCAGTTGAGGTTTTGATTTGTGCGTTTTTATTTGTTTGTTTGTTTGTTTTGGTACGTGGGCCTCTCACTGTTGTGGTGTCTCCCGTTGCGGAGCACAGGCTCCGGACGCGGAGGCTCAGCGGCCATGGCTCATGGGCCCAGCCGCTCCGCGGCATGTAGAGATCTTCCCGGACTGGGGCACGAACCTGTGTCCCCTGCATTGGCAGGCGGACTCTCAACCACTGCGCCACCAGGGAAGCCCGATTTGTGCGTTTTAAAAGAGGATCTGCTCATTTTCTGGGAAATATTAAATTACTGTACTTTATCAAGATTTGTATATTCAACACATACTTACTGAATTCCTACTATGTGCTAGGCTCTGTGCTAAATGCTGGGATCTGACAGTGAACAAGACTGACGTACTCCTACCTTTGTAAATCACAAGATTTAAACACAGAAGAACTGGAGTCAAATTGTTTTCTATGTGTGGGGACATTTCCCTCCCTCCAAGTGCCCTTCTCCCCACATTCACTTTGACAAATTCTAAATTTGCATTGTCTGCGATGAGACAAATTTGTATATGTGGATAGTTTTGTAATGGTATATGGATAGAAAGTTGGTGTCAAACCAGAGATTACATCTTGGAGAATATATATTTCACATATTCCTGAGTTGATTATGCTGCTAGGAACTGAGAAAATTTCTAAATAATTCAATTCAATTCAAGTTACTTCTTTTTTCCCTTCATTGTTGAAAGAATAATTGTACACAGGTATTGATTTCTTTTCCCTTTCTTTCCTTCCTTCCTTCCTTCCTTCCTTCCTTCCTCCCTCCCTCCCTCCCTCCCTCCCTCCCTCCC